>NC_089004.1:1502500-1761090 GCF_963932015.1 Anas acuta | reverse complement strand
AATTTTTTAAATCCCCCCCCCCCCAGACCTCCCCCCCCTCTTGAAGCCCCGGGGCGGGGGCGGTGGGGGGGGGGGGCGCTGCTGACGTCAGCGGCGCTGTCCGTGGTGCTGAACAAGATGGCCGCCCGCTAGCGCCGGGACCATGTCTCTGCTCTGCGTCCGAGGTGCGGGGGGGGGGCCGGGGGGGGGGGGGTGGGCACCGAGACCCCCCCCACACCACCACGGGGTGGGGGGGGGGCAAAGGGGGAGGCCCCGGGTCTCAGCTGTTTTTTTTTTTTTTTTTTTTTTTTTTTTTTTTTGGGGGGGGGGGGTTGGGTCCATTCATAAAAATAAAATCGCGGCGGGTTTGTGAATGGAGTGCGGGGGGTGGAGGGGGGGGGGAAAGGGGGGGGGCACAGGCCGGGGGATGTGGTGGTGCTGTGGGAGGTGGGGGGGGTTTGGGGGGTGGGGGGGGGTTAAACGAGGCCCCCCCCCCAGCCCCCACATCGCAGGGGTGTCCCCCCCCCCCAAAAAGCAGCTCCCCCCCGTTCCCAGCCTGCACCCCCCATCCACCCCCCCGCCCCCCCCCATCTCTCCCCGAGCACCCCCCCGCGGACCCCACGCCCCCGAGCACCCCCACCCTAAAGCCTCCCCCCCACCCCCCAACACCCCCCCCATTTCCCCCCCCCCATTCTCAAGCCCCCCCCACCCCGGATGTGCCCCATCCATCCCCGCCCCCCCCCATCCACCCCCGACCCCCCAAGCACCCCCCAAACCCCAAATAGCCCCCACCCCATTACACCGCCAGCCCCAATGCCCCCCCCATGCCCCCCCAGCCCTACCCCCCCCACCCCCAAACCCACATTCCCACCCCCCCATCCGTTCCCAACCCCCCCAAACAGCCCCCCACCCCAATTACACCCCCATTACCCCCCCATTTCCCCCCCCAGCCCCTAATACCCCCCATGCCCCACCCCACCGCGGGGGGGGGCCGGGTTCTCCCGGGGGGGTTCAGGGCAGCAGGAGGGCAGCTGGGTGCTGGGGGGGGGCCAACTGGGGGTGCCGCTCACGCCATACTGGGAATAACTGGGAGGAGCAAGGGGGGGGCAGGGGACTGGGATTCCCCCTCCAGTGTTCGGGAGGAAATTGGGGGGGCCCCCCCTGTGCCCCCGCCATGTGTCCCGGCCCCCGCAGCACCCAGGGAGCAGCTCCTGGGGGGGGCCATGTCCCCGTGTGCCCCCCCCGGTTATAGGGCAGCCCCTATGCCCCCCCCCAGATTTAGGGGACCCCCAGATTTTGGGTTCCCGGGGGGGGGCCGTGCTGGAGGGGCTGTCCCTGGGGGTGCCACCTGGGGGAGGACGTTGACACACGGCCCCCCCCGGCAGCGCTCCTCCTGTCACCCTATTTCTGGGGCCACGGGGGCGGAGGTGCCACCTCTGCGCCCCCCCCCCCCGATTCCCAAATGTGTCGTGTCCCCCCCCCACGCGCCCCCCCTCCTTTCCCGATGGGCTGCGGCCACCCACGGCACCCAAAGGAGCTGTGATGGGGGGGGGGGGGCAGCCCCTGGGGGTGTGGGGTGACGGACGGACAGACGGACGGGGGGGGGCAGGATGGGGGGGGGCAGAGGGATGGGGGGGTGGACGGACGGACGGACAGGTGGGGGGGGCGGATGGACGGACAGACAGGGACAGACAGACAGCCCCCCCCCCCCCAGGCCCTGGGGTCCTGCTTTGGGGGGCTCGGGGGGGTGGGGGGGCCGCAGATGGTGGCAGATGACAGCCGGGGGGGGGCCGCGCGTTCCCCTGGGGGTTCTCGGGGATTTTTGGAGCTTTCCCCAAATATTCCCAGGATATTTTGGGGGTTTTTCTCCCATTTTGGAGGCAGCGGCTGGTGGAGGCCTGGATGCCCCCCCCAGCCCCCCCCAGGCCACACCGTGACCCCCCCCCCCGGCACCCACATCCCCGTGGTGCATGTGCCGGCCCCCCCCTTCCTCAATTTCCCCCCCCCCAAGCCAGGCAGGGGCCACCCCCCCCCGTGCCCCCCCCCGTGCCCCCCCCCGTGTCCCCCTGTGTCCCCCCCCCCGGGCACGTGGCCCCCGCAATCGCCTCGGATGGCGCCAGGGCTATTTTCATCCCTCCCCGGTCACGTTGTTCCCCCCCCCCCCCCGCCACCCCCCCGCCGCCCCCCCCCGCCCGCTGCCACCCGCGTCATTCCCCGTTCTGCGGGTGCTGTGTCATCCTGCCCCCCCCCCACGTCCCCTCCTGCCACCACCGCTGGGGACCCCCCCAGCTCCCCCCCCCGTCCCGGCTGGGGGTGGAAATTCCCCCCCCCCCCCTCCATGAACTCCCCCTCCCCATCTCCTGGCTGGGGGGGTCGGTGGCCGCCTGCAGGGTGGGCTTGGGGGGGGGCTGGGGGGGCGCTGACCCTGCTCACATGGGGTGATATTTCCCCAAATGGACCCAGATTCAAAAGGGGGACCCCCCCCCCAAATTTGGGACCCCCCCCCCATATTTGTGACCCCCCCCCAGACAATGAAGGCTGCTTGGTTTTGGGTTGCCATCGCTTGTCCCACACCTTCTGTGGGTTTTCTTTTTGGGGTGGGGGGGGCTCTGGGCTCTGCTGGGGAGGGGTCCCACCGCCCCCCCCCCCCCGTCTCGTGGTGTGGCTGCACTGGGGGGGGGGACAGGTTTGGGGACCCCCCCACCCCCTTGGCAGCCTCGGGGGGGGTCCTCAGCCCCCACCCCGGCTGAGCCCCCTCCCTCTGTCTCTGTCCCTGCAGTCAAAAAGGCCAAGTTCGACGGGCCCCAAGGTGAGCGCCCCCCAACTGTCACCGGGGGGGGGGGCTCAGATTGGGGGGGGGCACAAGGGGACCCCAGGCTCAGCCTTACTCCTGGGGACATCTTTGGGGGGACAGAGCTGGGGGTGCCCTGGATGGAATTGGGGGGGGGGGAGGTCACGGCCAGCAGCGGGAGGGGGGGGTGTTTGGGGTGGGGTGGGGGGGGGCACACACTGGGGGTCCCCTCACCCCCCCCCCTTGCCCCCGCAGAGAAGTTCAACACTTACGTGACGCTGAAGGTGCAGAATGTCAAGAGCACGACCATCGCGGTGCGGGGCAACCTGCCCGCCTGGGAGCAGGACTTCATGTTGTGAGTGTCCCGGGGGGGGGCACCCCCAGCTGGGACCCCCCCCCCCCATCCTCATCCCCCCCCCACCGCCCCTCCCTGCGGCCCCCATAAGGACCCCCCGGTCCCTCCCTGCCGCTGCTCCCCCTGCCCCCAGCCCCGGCTGAGTTCTGGGGGGCTGGGGAGGGGGGATTGGGGTGGGATTGGGGTGGGGGTGACCCCCTTTTTTTTTTTTTTCCGCCCCCCCCCCCCCCAGTGAAATCAACCGGCTGGACCTGGGGCTGACGGTGGAGGTGTGGAACAAGGGGCTCATCTGGGACACCATGGTGGGCACGGTGTGGATCCCCCTCCGCACCATCCGGCAGTCCAACGAGGTAGTGCCCCCCCCCCCCCGGCACCCCAAATATCACGGAGCCCCCCCCCCTCCATGGGTGGCTCCCCCATCCCTGCACCCCGTGATTTGGGGTCACCGGGAGCCCCCTTTGGGTGCTGGCCCCTCTTGGTGTCCCCGCACCAGGGCTGGGCGCCTGGGTCACCGAGGGGCCGGGGGTGTCCCCGGTGCCCCCCCCGAGCCCTGATTTTCCCCCCCCCCCAAAAAAAAAAATCCAGGAGGGTCCCGGGGAGTGGCTGACGCTGGACTCGCAGGTCATCATGACCGACAACGAAATTTCGGGCACCAAGGACCCCACCTTCCACCGCATCCTCCTCGACACCCGCTTCGAGCTGCCGCTGGGTGGGTGCCACCCCCGGGGGCTGCACCCTCCTCCGGGGAAATGGGGGGGGGGGCAGGGGGTGTCCGATCCTGCAGCCCCCCCGCCCGCTTTTTGGGGGGATCTGAGATTTTTTTGGTTTTTTTTTTCCCCTTGCAGATATCCCCGAGGAGGAGGCGAGGTACTGGGCCAAGAAGCTGGAGCAGCTCAACGCCATGCGGGACCAGGACGATGTGAGTGGGGGGGGAGGGCTGGGGGGGGGACAGGGCTGGGGGGGGGCATGGGCAGCCCTCACCACCCGCTGTCCCCCCCCCCCCCCCAGTACGCCTTCCAGGAGGAGCAGGAGAAGCCGCTGCCCGTCCCCGGCTCCCAGTGCTGTAAGTGCTGCCCTGGGTGCCCCCCCCTTTATCCTGTCCCCCCCCATGCAGTGGGCTCGGGGCTGCTGGACCTCAACCCAAGGGGGGCTCAACCTCACCCCGCACCCCACACCCTGTCCCTGTCCCTGTCCCTGTCCCTGTCCCCATTTTCCGTCCCTCCCCTCTCTGCTGCTGTTTTGTCACCCTTGCGTGGACCCCCCCCTGTGGGGCTGAGCCGTGGGGGACAGGGGCAGGGGGGGCCATGGGGGTGGCAAGGGGAGCCTGGGGGCTGGCGGGGGGGCTGCTGAGTGGGGGTCCCAGGGGGCAGCTTGGTTTGTCCCATCCCGTGCCTCAGTTTCCCCCTTTGCAGTGGCTCCGGGGCCATGCCCAGCCCTGGCGCTGTCCCCAGCCCAGCTCGGTGCCCCCCCCCCCGAGCCGCCTCCGTCCTTATTTCCTCTGCCCCTTTTCTTTGTAGGCAACTGGAATTATTTTGGCTGGGGAGAGCAGCAGAGTGAGTATCCCCCCCTCCTCGCCTTCCAGCCCCACGGTCCCCAAGGTGTCCCCTTCACCCTGACCACGGCCTGGGCTGGGGTCCCGCTGGTGGCTCTGTGCTGGGCGAGGACGGGGACACCGAGCGCCCTGTCCCCAGGTTGTCCCCAGGGGCTGGTGGGGACACGAGGCTCTGTCCCCTCAGGCTGCGGGGGGGCCAATGAGCAGCTCAGGCATTGCCTCCGTGGCAGAGCATCCTGAGGGCGCAGGGGGGGTCCCCGCACCCCGTCCTCCTCTCCCCTTTTCCAAGTATCCTATTCCCCCTCCGATGTCCCTGGAACGGGACACACACCCTCCCCTCGCCCCCAAATCCCCTCAGTGAGGGGTCCCACGCAGCCCCCCAACCCCTTCCCTGCATCCTGCTCCCTGCACCCTCCGGCGGCGGTGGGGACGCGCGGTTTCGGGGTGCCCCCCACCCATCCCGCTCACGGCACCCCCTTACAGACGACGACCCCGACAGCACGGTGGACGACCGGGACAGCGACTACCGCAGCGAGACCAGCAACAGCATCCCCCCGCCCTATTACACCACCTCGCAGCCCAACGCCTCGGTCCACCAGTACCCCATGCGGCACCAGCAGCAGAGCTCCCGCGACTCCTACACCGACTCCATGCAGAGCTACGAGCTGGACTACTCGGACCAGCGGCCCATCAGGTAGCGCCCCGGGCGGCCGGCGCCCACCTCAGCCTCCTCTTCCACCCTCCCGCGGGTGGCCGAGGCCAGCGGGGTGGCACCGGGGACGTTAAGGGTGACGGAGGGACGATGGAGAGGCGAGGAGGAGGAGGGGACGGTGCCGCCCCCGAGCCTCTCCTCGCTGGGGACCGCGGAGTTCTCCAGCTCGCTTGGGTCAACTTGCCCCGTCCCCAGCGCCCCAGCGGTGTCCCCAAGCCCTGAGCGAGCCGGGGACGCAGCCGTGGCCATAGGGCAGGTGGGGGACGAGCCACACGGTCACAGCCCCCCGCCAGCACAAGGTGCCAGCCCCGTCCCCAGGACGGAGCCCCCCCCCCCAGCCCACGTCCCCGCAGCGGCGGGGGGAGATGCTGGGCACGGCGGGTGGCGGAGGCGGCGGCGGCGGCGCGGCGCCGGGACCTCGCTCACCATCGTCTTCCTCTCCTCCCCGGCAGACGCTACGGTAGCGTAGACTCTGCGCAAACGACGCTGAGTCCGCTTCCGCGTCGAGCAGGCGGACCAGCCGCCAGCCTTCCCTTGAGAGCAGGCGGTCCCTAGACCTATCGGATAGGTGGGTCGCGTCCTCGTCGCGTGCCGTGTGCCGTCGCAGAGTGCTGTGGTCGCTCCTTGCAGCCGCGGTGAGGCCAACACCAGTCCCGGCAAGGGCGGCTTCGCGCCCCGCCGTGGGGTCCCCCCAGCACGGGAGCAGCCTTGGGATGCTCCGAGGTGGGGGGGAGGAGGAAGGAGGGGGTGGGGGGGTATTTTCGCCCCTCTTGCTGCTGTGCCGCAGCCGGCGGTGGGGATGTGCCCGTGTTGGGGCGCAGCGATCAGGTCCCCATTGCGGCGCGGGAGCCGGTGCCGCGGGGACACGAAGGCCGCCTGCGTCCCCCACCGCCTCCCACGCTGCTGCAGCTCGCCAGGCAAAACCCCCCCGCAGTGATTTGGGACCCCGAGACTCGCCCAGGGCCCCCCCTCGGGCCAGGGTCAGGCCGGGTTTCCAGGCATGAGCCGTGTCTCCTGCACCCCTGTGCCCCCAGCCCCCTTCCCCGAGGAACCCCTCTGTTGCCGGATGATGCCTGCGCCCCTGGGTGTCCCCAGCACCCCTGGGTGTCCCCGGCACCCCGCTCCCCGCAGCGTGTCCCCATCCTCCTGCTGGCTCCCTGCCTTCCCCAGGGCGCTGCCCGACCCCTTCCCGTGTCCCCCTCGCCCACCCCGAGCCCCGGCTGGAGACGTGGTGTCGGCCTCTTCCTAGGCATGTCCCTGTCCCTGTCCTGTCTGCATGTGTGCTTCTGTGAGTCCCCGCGGCCACCGGGCCACCCTGTCCCCAGCAGCACCTGGGGTGCGAGGAGTCCCCCCGCCCTGCTGCACCCATGGGTGCCGGCAGCAGCGAGAGGAGGGTGCAGCGGGAAGGGGGCGGTGGAAAGGGCCTGGCCCCACAACAAGAGCGGAGAGGGGACCCCAGGGGGTGTCTGTGGGGAGGGGGCGTCCGTGAGGGGTGCAGGAGAGCAGGGCTGGGGTCGGGGGGCAGATTTTGCAGGAGGGGGGGCAGGAGGCCAGAGCTGGCTGTGGGTGCCACCCTGCCATGCTGTGCCCCCACCCTTGGCAGGGGTGAGCCCAGGGGACAGCCACGAAGGTCTGGCCCCCCCCCAGCATCCCCCACCAGCCTGGGGGTCCGGTCCCAGCCTTGGGTTCGTGCCTTCGACCACCAGGACGAGGAGCCCGGTGCCCACCCAGGGGCACGTCCCGGGGGAGCCCCCGCCACGCCAACCCCATCCAGCCCTGCTGCCGCGGGGTCCTTGGGGGGCGAGGGGGCACGGGGCGGGCGGTGCCGTGGCACGGACCCACGGGAACCCCGTCCTTGTCCCCCCTCGCCCCGCAGCCCCACGGGGAGCAGCCGCTACGCCTCGTCGGCCGAGCTGAGCCAGGGCAGCTCCCAGCTGAGCGAGGACTTCGAGAACGAGAGCCTGCGGGACTCGGAGCTGGACGAGCGGGACGGCGACTCCTACCACTCCTGCCACAGCTCCGTCAGCTACCGCAAGGACTCGCCGCGCTGGGAGGAGGATGAGGACGACGACCTCTACCTGGAGGAGGAGGAGGAGGAGGAGTTCAACGAGGACTACAGCGAGAATGAGGAAGGCTACCCCAAGGAGGAGGAGGAAGAGGAGGAAGAGCTGCGGGAGCCGGGCACCTACGAAGCCCCCGAGCACGACACCTACCCCCCGACGCAGAAGGCGCAGCAGCAGCAGCAGCAGCAGCAGGTCCCACAGCCCCAGCAGCCCCAGCTGGTCCCGCAGGCAAAGCCACAGCAGCAGGAGAGGAAGGAGGAGAGGAAAGAGGAGAAGAAGGAGGACAAGGACACCTCTGTCCCACAAGAGACCCCGGAGGCCCAGCGGGTTGGGGACGAAGCCCCCCTGCCAGAGGCAGAGCCCGAGCCTGAGCCCCCCAAACCAGCTGAGAGGTAGGAGGGCGATTTTGTCTTGGGGTGGCACTGGGATGGCACCGTGGGGATGCTCTGGACCCTCCAAACCGGCTGTGGTGGCTCTGCTGTCACCCCTGTGTCCCCTGCCTGGAGATTGCCCCAGCCAGCAGCTGGGCACCAACACGGTCAGAGGAGGGAATTTGGTGAAAGCTCGGCCGTGGTCTCCCGTGCTGCACAGGGGAGGTGGGGGTGGCTGAGTCCCTGGCACGGCGCGTGGATAATTCAGGTGCCGGTCGCTGCCTTCAGTTTCTGAACGCTCCCATTTTGCCGTGGTTCGGTGAGCACAACAGCTCCGCACGGAGGGGAAGCTTTCTGGTCTTTTATTTGGTTTAAATTATAGACTGGACCTGGCGAAGCTCTGATTTTTTTGCACAATGATTTTTTTGCATGAAAAAAAAGTCTTTTTTAGGCACCAGGGCTGGCAAGAGCCCTGGCAAAGGTGCCGTTGGTTCAGGTCTGCCTGCAGGGCCCGTTTTTTGGCAGCCACTGGGTGGCCCCACACTGGGGACCACCAATAAGCATGGGTGAGGTCCCGCAGGGTGTCCCCAGCTCCCCGTGGCCTCATCCAGGCACCAGCCCCGCTGCCACCTCACACCGGGCTCTCCAGGAGCCTGGGAGGTTGGGAGTAGTTCTCTTCCTTTCCTCCTTTTCTGGATTTTACAAAGAGAGGAGGAAAACAACCCCATAAACACGTCCAGGCTGGAAATTCATCCCTGGGCGCACCCACCTGCTCCTAGCCCTGGTGTGGTGGGAAGCCCTCCAGCTCCCTTGGGTGCCCGGGACAGGGTCCCCTAAGGGTGAGGGGACTCCGGCTTCTCCTCACTCTGCCTTGAGCCCTTTATTTGGGACCTGTCACCACTGCAGAGCTCTCCCTGGTAGGAAAGTGACGTTTGCCATGGCCACGTTTGCTCAGGACCCATTGGGACCCCCTAAACCTCATCCGTGCCCGCGTCCCGGTGCCGTGCGGGCGCTGAGCGGGCTGTGTGTCCTTGCAGGGAGCCGGCGGAGGCGGAGGTGCAGGACCCCAAAGCGCGAGCCAAGGCCAACTGGCTGAGAGCCTTCAACAAGGTCTGCCTGCAGCTGCAGGAGGTGAGCGTCCCCGCGGCACGGCACGGCACGGCGAGCCCTGCCCCGTGGCGACCCGCACCTCGAGGGCAGCGGGGACCCGGCTGTCCCCAGCCCGTCGGTGACCCCACAGGGGGCAGGGAGCGCTGAGGACCTTCCCCGTGTGTGTGCTGCATGCCGGTGCCAGCCCCTCCGCCCCGTCCCCTGCGTTGCGCTGACACTTTTTTGTTCTGTTTTTAGACTCCATCCTCCATCTTTTCTTTTTGTTTTTGGCTCTGGATTCACCCCACGGGGCTTCAGTCCCCCTCCCTGCCGCTTCTCTTTTCAGTTCTCCACCACCATGGCCCTTGCGCCCGCGTGTCCCCTGCCCGCAGGGGAGGGCTGTAGCCCGCCTGCAGGTAAGCATGTCCGAAAGGAACCGGCCCCGCTCCGTGCGCGCCTTCCCCGTGTGCGTGCGTGTGTGCAGGGATTGCCCCGCGAGGGAGGAAGAATTGGCTCTTTCCTCCTTTTTTTTTCACCCCCCCAAAAAAAAAAATTCCCCGGGGGTCCCTGCACACACCCCCTTCCCTGCCATCTCCCTCTTCCAGCTCTGCTGTGCCCTCGAGTGCTGCTCCCACTCCCCAAAAGCTGTGGTTCTGCACGGTGCAGCCGCCCCCACCCAGCTCCACCACCGAGCTTTCGGGGCCGTTTGGCCTCCTCTCACCCTGCTCAGCCTCTCGAAGCTATTGTAGAGCCCCATCCTTTTAGGACCGGGTGCCGGGTGCTCACAGCCCCCCCTGTGTTTTGCAGGCCCGCGGGGAAGGCGATGGAGAAGCTAAATCGCTGTGGTTCAAAGGCGGGTGAGTACCCGGGGGGGCGCGGGGCTGGCCCCTCCTGCCGACTGTAGGACGGGATGAGATTTGTGGGGCTGGGGAGAGCCGTGGGGAGGTTGGCCCCATGAGCTGGGGGCTGGGTTTTTGGGCTGGAAGATGGTCGTTTGGTGCTTTTGGAGATGTCCCCGGCTGCCGCTGTGTCCCCAAAGAGACACCACCAAGGGGACAGCAAGGAGGTGAGTGGGACAGGGGGCACGGAGCCAGCAGCTCCCGCATCCCTCCTGCTGCCCGGGACCTGAGCGATGCCACGGGGCACCCCGAGCCCCCACCTCACCCTCACAGGCAGCCCCGCTCCGCCCCGAAAAGCCCCCAAAGGCTGTTTTTTCACTCCATTTCCCTCCGCACCACTGCAGCAAACCGGCTCACCGTGGGGCAAGCCGCAGATTTCCAGCAGCCCCCCCCCTTCCCTGCGCCTTCCAGCCTGGCCCCAGGAGCGTGTGTGTGTGGGGGGGTCCCCTCCTGCCTCAGTTTCCCCCCTTCCCCGCTGACTTTCCTCTCTCTTGCAGGCCTGGCGGCGGGCTGATCATTATAGACAGCATGCCGGACATACGCAAGCGAAAACCCATCCCCTTAGTTAGCGATTTGGTGAGGTTCCCCCCGTAACGCCTTGCACCCCACAGCCGCCGGCTTCGCTCCCGCTGGACCGCGCCGCCCGCGCCCCCGCTCCCCGGCCGCCTCTAACTCGCTTTGTGTTCTCTGTTCTCTCTCCTCCGGCCTGGCTTGGCCGCCCCCGGCTGCAGGGGGGCGGCGGTAAGGTTTCTGCGCTGCATTAACAGCATGCCCGACATTAAGCCCGGACGCAAATCTCTCCCTCTAGTCAGCGATCTGGTGAGCGCGGGCCGAGGGGTTAAAGGGAGAGCACCCTTGGGTGCTGCCAGCCGGCCCCGCCGAGCAGCCTCTGCTCCTGATGGTGGTGGTGGTGGGGAGGGGGTCCCGGGCTGATTTGGGGTCTCTTGGCCCAGGACCGCGGGTGGGGGCTGTGAGGACGGCGTGGCCGGGCTCTCCCCACCCAAGGGTGCTTCTCTTTAACGGAGCTGCAGGGCCCCGACACCAAGCATCAGCCCGAGGCGTCTGGTTTCCTGAGTTCTGCCGGTGCCACAAGAGCACGGACGTGTCCCCAGTCCCCTCCTGTCCCAGCCACCTGCGGTCCCCAGGGCTCGGGCGGTGACGGTGCCGGGCAGACAGACCCATGTGCTGCAGGAGTGCTGGATTTTGGACCCCGTGCTCTCCTCCCCAGCATCCTGATGGGCTGTGCCATCCCCTCGCTGGGCACCGCGGTCCCATCCAGCCCCTGCAATGCACAGGGTCCCCCTGCTGTCACCTCTGGTGACAAAAGACGGCGATTTTGGAAACCAGACACCTGTTGTGCCCAGAATTCGGTGACCTTCGCCTCCCTCCTCCACCTCCAGGGTGTCCCCATCCTGTCCCCAGCCCCCCGCCCCGTCCCACCCCGCTGCTCCCCCTCGCTGCCCTTGTCCCCAGCCTGCTCAGGGCACCTGCTGATGCTTCTGCTGTGCTGTGTCGGTGTCGGGGTTTCGGGATGCTGGGTTGGGGGTGGCAGTGGGATGGGCACTGTGGGAGGGAGGAGGTGGGGACTGCTGCCTTGTCCTGGTGGGATTTGGCAGGGGACAAAGCGGGGACACTCCTTCTGCTGTGAAATGGCTCCTAATAACGGCCTTTAATTCCCTCCTCGCTGGCCCTGGCTGCCCGCAGGCAATGGTGAGTGCCCCCACCCCAGTCCTGGGGGTCTCGGACCCACGGCGAGGGGCCGTGCTGGATCTGGGGTCTCTGTTTCTTTCCCACAGTCCTTGGTCCAGTCCAGGAAAGCCGGAATCACGTCCGCGCTGGCCTCAAGCACCTTAAACAACGAGGAGCTGGTAGGTGCCGGGCGGGATGGGGCTCGGGGCGATGACAGTGACGGGGACGCGGGGTCCACGCTGCCATCCTCCGGCAGTGACAGCGCAGCCACCGTGCTCGCAGCCACGTTTGGGGACAGTGGCATTTGTCCCGTGCCTGCTCCACATGGTGCTGAGCTCGTCCCCATCCAGCGGTGACACTGCGGGTGGCCCGACACCCGTGGTTGGGGGCTCTGCGTGAGCTTCTCCCCCCTCTCTCTCCCCTCCTTGCCCAGAAAAACCATGTTTACAAGAAGACCCTGCAAGCCTTAGTGTACCCCATCTCCTGCACGACGCCCCACAACTTCGAGGTGTGGACGGCCACCACCCCCACCTACTGCTACGAGTGCGAGGGGCTGCTCTGGGGCATCGCCCGGCAGGGCATGCGCTGCGCCGAGTGCGGCGTCAAGTGCCACGAGAAGTGCCAGGACCTGCTCAACGCCGACTGCCTGCAGAGTAAGGAGCCACCGCCCGTGGCCTCGGCCCTTCTCGCCCTGGGGTGGCACGGAGCGAGCGAGCAGCGATTTGGGAGCTGGTCTGCTGCATGCTTGGGGAGGTGGTGAGCAGGGCAGAGCTGCTCCGGGTAGGGTGTAAACCCCTCCCGGTTTGAATTTGTTCATTGTGGGGAGCTTGGGGAGGTCTCGGCTCTTTCCCAGGCACTGGCTGTCCCCCCCCAATCCCACCTGTCGCTGTCCTCTCCCAGGGGCAGCGGAGAAGAGCTCCAAGCACGGAGCAGAGGACCGAACCCAGAACATCATCATGGTGCTCAAAGATCGCATGAAGATCCGGGAGCGCAACAAGCCGGAGATCTTCGAGCTGATCCAGGAGGTGTTTGGGGTCACCAAGACCACGCACACGCAGCAGATGAAGGCGGTGAAGCAGAGCGTCCTGGATGGCACCTCCAAGTGGTCGGCCAAGATCAGCATCACGGGTGGGCACCGGCTGCGCCTGGCGTCCCACGCTGCGGGGACCCTGCGGCCCTGCACGGGGTGTCCCTGCGGGCACAGCTCCTGCCCCCCCTGCCTGATCCCTCTAAGAGCCACAGCATTTGAGGCGAGAGTGGAGACGTGCTCCCTGAGCCACACTGTCCCTCCACACACCTCTTGTCCCTGCAGATGTGGCTGTCCCCGTGCACAAGCACGCTTTGTGCGCCAGCCCTCCGTGCCCTGCAGAGTGGCTTTGGTCCCCGGGGCTCTGTGGGATAACGCTGGGGTGACATCGGGTGCTCATCTTGGGGACCTTGGTGTGGCCACAGCACTGACTTTGCTCTCTGTTCTCTCTGCTATGCCACACGTGTGCCTGGCGTGGATGGGTGTACGTGCCGTGCCGTGCCGTGCCGTGCCGTGCCGTGCCGTGCCGTGCCGCAGTCGTTTGTGCCCAGGGCCTGCAAGCAAAGGATAAGACGGGCTCCAGTGACCCGTACGTTACCGTCCAAGTTGGAAAGACAAAAAAAAGGACTAAAACTATCTACGGCAATCTCAACCCAGTCTGGGAGGAGAATTTCCATTTGTAAGTTGGCCCCTGGCCCTTTCAGCCCCTCCCTGGCCGTTTGGGTGGTGGGCGGCAGGGACCTGCCCCAGCTGGGGACGGGGGGGGTGCTGCTGGGTGCCGGGGCTGTCCCTAGCCCTGCTTTGGGGAACCAGAGGCCGGGTTCCCCTGCTCACCTCGCCCCTCTCTCCCCCAGCGAGTGCCATAACTCCTCTGACCGCATCAAGGTCCGCGTCTGGGACGAAGACGATGACATCAAGTCCCGCGTCAAGCAGCGCTTCAAGAGGGAGTCCGACGACTTCCTGGGCCAGACGATCATCGAGGTGCGGACGCTGAGCGGGGAGATGGACGTCTGGTACAACCTGGGTAAGCAGCCGTCCGTGTGCCACCCACCCTGCCGCAAAGGGGGCTTTCGGCTTGTTGGTGTGGGGTCTGCTGTTAAAAACATCATTAGATATTGGGATCTAATTGGGATCTTTGCGTGGGGTCGCTCAGGGAAACTGAGGCACGGAGAGGGGCCCCGTCCCTGTAGTACCTGAGGATCCAGTTGAATCCCTCTCCGTGATGCCTCGGTTGCTTTGTACTCAGACCCTCCTCGATGGAGCCGTTACAGGATGGGGGTGAACAGAGGGGCTCCAGGGGGCTCACTCCTCACCCCACTCTCTGTGCCCTCCAGACAAGCGGACGGACAAATCGGCGGTGTCGGGAGCCATCCGGCTGCACATCAGCGTGGAGATCAAGGGCGAGGAGAAGGTGGCTCCCTACCACGTGCAGTACACGTGCCTGCACGAGGTGAGCCACGCACGGACCACGTCTCCGCACCGCAGCGCGCCGGTCCCCGCCGGGCCACTGCCGGGCCCGGGGACCTGATGGGACTCGTGTGTGTGCCCCCAGAACCTTTTCCACTTCGTGACGGATTTGCAAAACAACGGCGTGGTGAAGATCCCCGATGCCAAGGGGGATGATGCCTGGAAGGTGTACTTTGACGAGACGGCGCAGGAGATCGTGGATGAGTTTGCCATGCGCTACGGGGTGGAGTCCATCTACCAGGCCATGACGTGAGTTCCTTGCCCCCGGCGTCACTCCTGGCCCTTGTCCTCCCCACACGCTGCTGTTTGTGCTCCCCCCCCTCACCATGGGGACACACACCCACCCTGCTGGCCACCTCCTTCTCCATGAGCACCCCGAGCCCCACGGCACCCAGCGCCCTCACCTCCTCACCTCGCTCCTCTCCCCGCCAGGCATTTTGCCTGCCTCTCCTCCAAGTACATGTGCCCGGGGGTGCCGGCGGTGATGAGCACCCTGCTCGCCAACATCAACGCCTACTACGCCCACACCACCGCCTCCACCAATGTCTCGGCCTCCGACCGCTTTGCCGCTTCCAATTTCGGGGTAAGTCCGATGGTGCGTAAACACTCCTTCCTTCTTCTTCTCTTTTCTCTGGGGATGGGGGGGGGGAGGGGGCAAAAAGGGGGCGAAAAGGGCTGTGCAAGGCAGCTCCCCACCCAACGGCAGCTGGGCAGCGGGATATTGGCCCCCGCTTGCTCCCAGATTCATCCCCCTCCCATTTTTGGGGAAGGAAATGAGCCACCACCTTCCTAGGAGAAGGTCTAAATTCGCTCCAAAAATGATTATGGTGGAAGCTGGCTTGAAGTCAGGGCCGGCTGGGATGGCAACACACCGTGCACCCTCGGTGCCAAAGCTGGCCGGGAGCTTTGCACAGCCCTGCACGCGTCGGGTGCGAGCCCAGACCGCCGCAAACTCGCCCGGCTGTGCCAGCACCCATGGGTGCCTCGCTGATCGGGGCTGAGTTTGCGCCGGGACTGGGTGCGCCCGTGGGGACGCGGGTGAGGAGGGGGCTGCGCTCTCACCCCGGCTGCCCCCGCGTCTCCCCTGGGTGCACGCGGGTGCTGCGGGGTTGGAGCCCAGCCCCGGTTAGGGCGAAGCGCTGGGTAGCGAGGGACGGGATAGCGAGAGCCGAGCGAGCCGTGCCGCAGGGCCGTGCGGAAGGAGGAGACCACACGACAAACCTTTTCTCTGACGTGGAGGGTTTTAAAAACTTGTTTCTTTCTCTTTTTTTAGAGAGCCTAAGGCTGGGTCCTAAAGTGCCCGGCCGTGTCGCTTTATCCCCGAGTGCCAGCGTGTCCGGTTTTAAGCGCGCTGCAGCCGCTCGGTGCCGGGGGCCGTTGCTGTCTCTGGCACTCCGAAGGTTTGCGGGCGCCAGCGCAGGCTGCAGGCTCGGCCGAGCCGTGGCCAGGTGGACGTGGGACTCGTCCCCGGCCCCACTTGGAGGCAGGGGGATGCCAGGTCCTGGGATAGCCCCGGCTCCATCACAGCCGACGTGGGGGTGTCCAACCCCTCCCCACCCAACCCCAGCACAGGGGCACAGCACAGTGCCTCCCAGTTGCTTTGCCTCCATCTCCTGTGCCTGATTTGCCACCCGATGTGAGGTTCACGTCCCTTCACCCCATGCTCAGTGGTTGGGAGCTGAGTTAAAGCCTCTCATCCCCAAAGACCGTCAGCCCACGGCGTTTCCTCTCCAAGCAGCCTGGGCAGGGAAGCAAGGAGTCCTCAGAGCACCCACCCCCCTGCTTTGTCCAACAACACTCTCTGTCTCCAGCAGCCTTGCTTTGTCCTGAAGCAGCTCAGCCCCAAAGCTGGGAAAATGCAGCCCCAGCACAGCTGCTCTCCCCATGCCCTTTTGTCCTGAGCTCTCCGAAGGCTTCGTTCCCGGCGCTGTGCACCTGGAGGTGCGATGCTGCAGCCCCCTCCATGCTCCTGCCTCAAGCCCAGGCTTGGAGGCACCCGAGTGGGCAGGGCAGGGGTCCCCCCGTCCCCCCTCCAGCACTGCAGGAGCTGAGGGGATGCATTTTCCTGCCTCTCGGTCCTGCACCGAGGGGTCCCCACTCTGCAGGGGCCACGCGTGCCCCGGAGCCACTGAGTGCTGCCACCGAGCCCCAGTCACCGGAGAGCACGGGCTGCTTCGTGGGCACCCCAGCGCCCAGGCACAGCGTGGTGGCGGTGGCAGGAGGGAAGGAAGGCAGGGATGGAGGCAGGAGGGGAGGCAGGGCGGCAGGACAGGGCAGAGCGGGCTGGGGCGCAGAGGCAGGCGCAGCGGGGAGGGGGGCGGCCCCCGCTTCCTCCCCCCGTTCACCCGGCCCCGGGGCTTTCTCCGCAGAAAGAGCGTTTCGTCAAACTCCTCGACCAGCTGCACAACTCGCTGCGCATCGACCTCTCCATGTACCGGGTAAGGCACCGCCGAGCCTCAGTTTTAGACATTTTCATGTTTAATAAGGTCTGCTCTCACCTCCCCCCAGATGGAGTCCTGCCAGCAGCTCTTCTTTTGCCACCAACTCTTCTTTTTTCTCCCCCAGAATAACTTCCCTGCCAGCAGTCCCGAGCGGCTGCAGGACCTCAAGTCCACGGTGGATTTGCTGACCAGCATCACCTTTTTCCGGATGAAGGTATTTGCCCCTTGGGAGTTGCAGCTTTGGAGCCCGGGCTCCCCGGCTGCCGGCTCTGCCCGCAGCCCCGCTGCCTCCCCACGCAGGTCCAGGAGCTGCAGAGCCCTCCCCGAGCCAGCCAGGTGGTGAAGGACTGCGTGAAAGCCTGCCTCAACTCCACCTACGAGTACATCTTCAACAACTGCCACGAGCTCTACAGCCGCGAGTACCAGACGGACCCGGTGCGTGGTCCTGCAGGGACCCCGGTGCTCCCCTCCATCCATCCCCTGCCCTTCTCCATCACCCCCCTGCACTCATCCTTCCCTTCTCCCCCCCGTGATGCTCCCCATGAGCCTTGCCTCAATAGCGAGCCCCATGGGGAGACGGGTGACCGGAGCCTCTGCTGTGTCCCCATCGCTCCAGAGCAAGAAGGGCGAGGTGCCCCCCGAGGAGCAGGGGCCCAGCATCAAAAACCTGGATTTCTGGTCCAAGCTCATCACCCTGATCGTGTCCATTATCGAAGAGGACAAGAACTCCTACACGCCCTGCCTGAACCAGTGAGTCGCCAATTAATTTATCGCCAAGAAAGGGACGTTCAGGGGGGGATGCTCACAACGTGCCAGCAAAGCTGGGTTTGTCCTCTGGACGTGGGGCGCAGCATCCCTTGCACAGCTGGGGAAACTGAGGCAGCGGGGAGGAGGCTGGGGGCTGGGTCTGCAGTCACGGGGACCCCTTCTCACGCTCTGAGCACCTTGTGCCCACGCTGCCCCCCTGCCCCAGGTTCCCCCAGGAGCTGAACGTGGGGAAGATCAGCGCCGAGGTGATGTGGAACCTCTTTGCGCAGGACATGAAATACGCGATGGAGGGTGAGTGCCCCCCCGCTGGGCAGGAGCCACCTCAAATATTCCCCTGGAGAAATAGGCAAACCCATTTCACCCCTCATCAAAACCACTCCTAGCTTAAATCCCTCCCAAGAGGCACTCCCATTTTCTCCCCATCCCCCTGGCAACCCTGGAGCTGCCCAAATTCCCCCGCTGGGGTTTGGGGCTGGAAGCGACCGCCCCGCGCTCTCGCCTTCCCCGTGCAGAGCACGACAAGCACCGCCTGTGCAAGAGCGCGGACTACATGAACCTGCACTTCAAGGTGAAGTGGCTGTACAACGAGTACGTCACCGAGCTGCCCTCCTTCAAGAGCCGCGTGCCCGAGTACCCCGCGTGAGTGCAGCCCTGGGGGGGGTGGGGGGCCGGGCAGGGGGCTCACGGCTCCACATTGCCGGGTCTCACCGGGGATGTGTCTCCTCCAGCTGGTTTGAGCCCTTCGTTATCCAGTGGCTGGATGAGAACGAGGAGGTGTCGCGGGATTTCCTGCACGGAGCGCTGGAGAGGGACAAGAAGGACGGGGTAAGGCCGGGGCAGCCGATGGGCACGGGAGCATCCCAGGCTGCTGCAGTGGGGCAAATGCCCGGCGTGTCCCCACTGGGGACAAAATCCCTTGTCCCCGCTGCCCGCTCACCCTTCCTCTCGCCCCCCAGTTCCAGCAGACGTCTGAGCACGCGCTCTTCTCCTGCTCCGTGGTGGATGTCTTCTCCCAGCTCAACCAGAGCTTCGAGATCATCAAGAAGCTGGAGTGCCCCGACCCGCAGATCGTCGGGCACTACATGCGGAGGTTTGCCAAGGTGGGCAGCTCACGGGGGGTCCCAGCACCCCCGGGACCCCAGCCCCCCCCGCGCCAACCCGGTGCCCTCTCTGCCACCTCCCACCCAGCCGCGGAGCACAAAGTGCGCGCTGCTCCAGGGGACGTGCCACCACCAGACCCCGTGTGTCCCCCCGCTTCGCTAGCGTGGGCCATTATCTAATGAATGCGTTGATTAGTTAATTAATCTCAATTAATTAAATGCCACCGGCTCGCTGCAGAGTGGGAGGGAGCTGCAGGCGGGCTCAGCAGCTGGTACCTTCCCTCCTGCACCGGCACGGAGCTGCCCGCAGGGACCGGGTGCGCTCGGTCTGGCTGCGCCCACGCTCCCGGCGCATCCACGGGGCGGGGGGTCCCGCTGTGGACCCCAGCCCGGGGGGGCTGCTTTGGTGCTGTGGGCCTCACGGGCTTCTTCTCTCCTCCTTCCTCCTGTTTGCCGCTCACCGGGCCGGTCCCCGTCTCTTGTCCGGCTGCAGACCATCAGCAACGTGCTGCTGCAGTACGCCGAGATCATCTCCAAGGATTTCGCCTCCTACTGCTCCAAGGAGAAGGAGAAAGTGGTGACGTATCTCCTGCTGCTCGCCGCTGTCCCCGCGCGGTGGCCCTGGCTGTCACCTAGCTCAAGAGCTGGTCCCTGTGACCAGCCTGCCCTCGGTCTTGGTGCCCGATGGTGGCCCCCAAAATACTGCAGGGCTCGGTGCTGTGGGGCTCTGATGCCCCCCGTGCAGGGTGGGGAGCTCACGGGGGGCTGTTGCAGCCACGTGTGCTGGTGCTGACCCCCCCATCCTGCCCCTCCAGCCCTGCATCCTGATGAACAACATCCAGCAGCTCCGCGTCCAGCTGGAGAAGATGTTTGAAGCCATGGGGGGGAAGGAGGTGCGTATCAGGGGGTCTCTGGGGGGTGGGGGGGACACCACAGGGAGGGGCCGGATCTGTTCTTTTTCCCTGGCTCCACAGCGCTGGAGCAGTCCCAGCTCCTCCCTTCTGCACGGGTCACCCCCCCCCAGTCCCACCCTGCTCTCCCACCACACCAGACACGGGTGGGCAGGGTTTGGGGTGCAGAGGCAGCCCCCCGGGGGCCCTGCTGCCTTCTCCAACCTGTTCCCCCTCCAGCTGGACACCGAAGCCAGCGACATCCTCAAGGAGCTGCAGGTGAAACTCAACAATGTCCTGGACGAGCTGAGCCGAGTCTTCGCCACCAGGTGAGGGGCGCGGGCGGTGGGCCAGGGGCTGGGGTTTGGGAGCCGTGGTCGTGGTTGGGCTGGGGGCCTGGACCACCCTGTGGTGTCACCAGGGGGGGACGCTGAGCCTCCTGGGTGCTCCTGTCCCCAGCTTCCAGCCGCACATCGAGGAGTGCGTCAAGCAGATGGGTGACATCCTGGGCCAGGTGAAGGGCACCGGCAACGTCCCCGCCAGCACCTGCAGCAGCGTGGCGCAGGACGCCGACAACGTCCTGCAGCCCATCATGGACCTCCTGGACAGCAAGTGAGTTGGGGACGGGTGCGCAGGGACCCCCCCCGATGTCCCCAAACCACCCCAGGAGCAGGGGGGACCAGCAGGGCTGCGGTGGCCGTGCCGGGACCTTCAGCCCCGTCCCCTCTCTGCAGCCTGACGCTCTTCGCCAAGATCTGCGAGAAGACGGTGCTGAAGCGGGTGCTGAAGGAGCTCTGGAAGCTGGTGATGAACACGATGGAGAAGACCATCGTCCTGCCCCCGCTCACCGACCAGACGGTGAGTGACAGGGACGGGGACCAGGGACAGGGACCCTGGAGCTGCGGCCACGCGGGACGTCGGTGCCAGGGCCCCCTCGCTGGCTTCTTGAGGGGTGCAGGCTTCAGTGGCACCCCCAAAGGTGTCCCCAGCTCGTGGCTGGGGACAGGATGGAGGAGGGAAAGGTCACCCTTAACCTGGGTGCCCAATGAAGCCAGCGCCTGCTCGGCTGGCCTCACCGACAGACTGTCACCTGGTGCCATCGTGGCACCAGGAGGGGGGACCTGTCCTCTCGTCCCGTGCCCTGTGTCAGGAGGGGACTGTGGAGATTTGGGGGTGCGGGGGGAGCCTTGCCAAAGGGCTGGGGGTGCGCAGGCCCGGGGGGGACACGGGGCTGGGGCAGAGAAGCCCAGGAATGTCCCTCTGTGGGGGGAGGTTTCCTGCAGGCTTCAAGGCTCCGCGTCACCGTGCTGTGCGCCCGTCCTCCCCCACGCAGCGAGGCACCCCCAGGCTCTCGGGCAGGGACGGGGAAAGTCCCCCCTTGGGTGCCACCAAGGGCTCGGAGCTGAGCCTGTCGTTCTCGGTGGCTTTTGTCACTGTCACAGGGTTGGGGTCCGGCTCTGCCCTGGAGCCACCAGCGGCTGTCAGCTCTGCAGGGCTCTGGGGCTTCTTGCGCTGTGCCGGTGCCACCGGCTCTCGGTCCCCATCCCAGTCCCTGTCCCTCCAAGCCACACATGGCTCTGCCATGCCGCAGTGGCAGCGTGCCCTGTGCCAAGGGGAGGTGGCAGGGGCGTGCAGGTGGCTGAAACCCCCCCCCGGGGTGATTTTTTGCAAGGGGAGGCAGCCCTCGGAGGTGTGAGGCTGGCCCCTATAGCAGGGCTCTGCCCACCCGGGGGGGCGCAGGGCTGCGTGTCGGAGCCGGGTCCCCTCGAAAGAGCCCCCCCGCTGCTGCAGGGAAGGACGGGGCGGGTTGGGACGGGGCCATGGTGCTGACAGCAGGGTATCGACACCGGGCACTGCGACACGGCTGGTGGGGGACGCCCCCGGACCCTCGCCCCGGGGAGGGGGCGGCCGGGGCTGGCACCTGGGGTGGGGGACACGGAGGAGGGGGCCAACACTCACGCCACGGTTGTTCTCTCCAATTGCTCCGCTCGCCCCTCAATGGCAGATGATTGTAAGTACGGCAGCTCCCTGTCTGTCTGTCTGTCTGTCCGCTCTGTGTCGGTCCTGGCCTCGCCGGTTCCCGTCCCGTGTGGCTGCCCGCGCCCTGCCCGCGCCCTCCTCCGGCCCCCCTGTGCCCCCCGCCGGTCCCCGTCCTCTCGCTGCCCGCTTGGCACCGGCCCCAGCTGGGTTTTTAGTGGGGGGGGGGACAGAACCTGGACACTTTTGGGGTGCCTGGATTTGGGGGTGCGAGGCTCAGAGCTGGGGAGGGGACGGTGCTGGGCAGCCGGGGCAGTGCCACGCGTTCGGGGCAGCCGAGGCCGGGCTGAGCCCAACTTCGTGCTCCGTGCCGGGGGGGCCGGGGGCCACTGGAGCCGGAGCAGGGGGAGCGGTGTGTGCCGGGCACACCCCTCGTGCCTCAGTTTCCCCGTGGCCGGGCTGTGGCCGTGGTGAGGGCTGCGGGGAGCACGGTGCTGGGACACGAGGTCCCGGGCAGGCGGCCGGCAGCGGGCGCGAGGCTTTTCCCCGGGCACGGCACCGGAGCCCGGACTCGTGGCTCCCTCTCTTGGTGCTGCTGCTGGTTCTCAGAGCGAGCAGCTCCAGTCCTTCCTCGTCTGCTTTTTTTGGGGCTGTCCAGGGCAAGGGAAGGGCCAAATCCCCCCCCCCCCCCGGCCTGAGCCCTCCTCGAGCACGGGAGGCGCAGCAGCAGCGTGGGTGCGACCGGGTGCGGACCTGCAGGGACAAACACCCGTCCCTGTCCCCCCCCCGCCTTTAATTTCCAACAGCAGCGTTTGGAGAGAACTGGGGCCTGCCCCCTCCTCCCCCCCCGACCCCATATCCCTGGGGGGGGGTCTGTGTGGTGCCAGCTCTGTGGGGCACGAGGTCCCCCTGCCCCCCCATCACCCCGTGCCTCAGTTTCCCTCCTGGTAGCCCTGCTTGGCCCAACCGTGCTGCTCCCCCCCCGCCTCACCCCTCATCCCCCTGCTCCCCCACCCCCCCCCGCAGGCTCTCTCACCCCCTCTGCTGCCCCCTCCTCATTTAGACGTGCCCCAGCCCCCCCCAGGAGGCTGCTCCTGACCCCCACCGTGTGACCCCGCTGTTGGCCCCGTCCCTTTTGGGGCGTGGGCACGGGGCCAACGCTGGGACCGGAGCTCTGCCTGTGCCCACCCACCCTGAGTGTGCCCCCCCCCG
The DNA here is from genome assembly GCF_963932015.1 of Anas acuta. Lineage (NCBI taxonomy): Eukaryota > Metazoa > Chordata > Aves > Anseriformes > Anatidae > Anas > Anas acuta. Next base: position 1,738,708 of record NC_089004.1, on the reverse strand, counting down.
TGCTGGAGGGAATGGGGGGGCACCGGGAGCTGCCCACACACAGCTCCTGCTGCCCCGCAGCCCATGGGGACCAGTTCCCTGACCCCGGCATCCCATGGGGACCAGTTCCCTCTGAGCCCAGTATCCCACAGGGTCCACTTCCCTCTGAGCCCAGCATCTGCATCCCAGCAAGGACCAGTCCCCCGGGGCCCCTGCGTCCCAGCAGGACCCAGTCCTCCACCGGCCCAGCGTCCCAGTAGGAACCAGTTACCCCCAGCCCAGCACCCCAGGGTGAGGACCAGTCTCCCACCAGCGCAGCATCCAGCAGCATCCCAGAGGGACCAGTGCCCCCCACCCCTTAGGAGCTCAGCGATGCCCTCGCCTCCAGCCTGCGGCTCCCACTCCTCACGTCCCCCCCCCACCCCCCCGCCCCATCCCACGCTGCCCCCCCCCACCGCTCAACCTCTGACATTGCTTCTACAGGGCACGCTTTTGAGAAAACATGGCAAGGGGACAGAGAAGGTAAATAGCCCGTGGGCTCCGTGTGTGTCCTCGCCCCGGGGGCCACCCTGGTGGCCCCCCCCCCCGGTGCCCCCCCCCCCGGGGCCTGTCCGTGCTTCCTCTGTCGTGCTGTCTGGCTGTGGCGTGCTGTGGTGTCGCGCTGTGCCGTGTTGTCCAGGACGTGTGGGATGGGGCCGTGACCCGTGTCTGTGTGTTACGGGGTGGGGTTGTGCCGTGTGTCCCCCCCCGGCCTCCGTGTGTGTGTGTGGGGGGGTGTTTCCCATCCCAGGCAGGCGTGGGGGACGCTGCCCCATGGAGATGGGCCGGGGGGGGCTCAGCATCCTGCTGGGGTATGGGGTGTGTGAGCACGAGGGAACCCGGGCACGAGCCTGTCCCAGTGCTGCTGGCCTCGGGAACGGGGCTCTGGGCCATGCTGGGGGGGTCAGGGGGCTGCTGGGATCCCCTGGATCTCTGCCCCCCACCCCAACCCCATGCCTGGGGGACCAGCAATGCTCACCGAGCCCCACAACCCTCCCAAAAGTGTTTCTGCAGGCAGGGCAGGCAGGTGGGTGCTCCCTCCACCCAGGTGCTCCCCACCACCAGGCTGGGGGCCAGCACGGCCCCCAACAGCCCCCCCCCAGCCCCAGGTACCCCAAAGAGCCACACTGGCACCCCACGGGGCGATGCCGCGGTGCCTGGCCCCGCTGTCCCCATGCTGTGACTCAGGGGACCCCCGGGTCCTGCCCCGCTGCGTTCCTCCACTGACCACAATTCCCCAGCCATGGGGGGCTGCAGGGAGCGAGGACCCCCCCCCCAGTAGGGACGAGACCCGGCACGCTCAGCGCAGGCTGCCCGCTGTGACTGTCCCTCGCTGTTCTCCTCAGAGCAGGGTGAAGCTGCCCGGTCACACTGTAAGGACACGGCCCCTCTGCTCCTCATCCTTGTCCCATGCGCTATGGGGTGGGAGGGTCCCGGCTCTGTACCGTGCCCCGTGGGGGTCCCAGCTCTGTGCCGTGTCCCGTCGGGCTCCGTTTGATAGCAGCATCCCTGGGCTGCTCACCGGCCAGGGAACGGGGCCAGCAAGGGAAGGGTTAATGGGGCAGGAGTTGGGGCCACAAAAGGTTAATTTGGGGTCGGGGGGGAGGGGGGGTACGAAATGAAGGTGTGGGGGGGCCAAACCCTTGCGTAAGGCAGCGGTTCGTGGGGGTCTCACTGCTGGGAAGGACTGGAGCTGCTGGTGCTGGGAGGAGCTGGGCCTCGCTGGCTCTGTCCCAGTTTGCCCAGTTGCACACTGGAGGGCCTGGGACGGGGAGCTGGGGCTCAGCCTGATGAGCGGGTGCAGCCCCGGGGGTGGGTGACACCCCCCCATGCCGTGGGGCTGCACCCCCTGGGGCCGTGCCGGTGCTGCCCATGGGACTGCGTCGTGTCCCCATCCATGGGGGCGGCACGGTGCGGGGCAGCTGGGGACCGGCACCGTGGGGACCGGTGACACCGAGCCGTGGTGTCCCCTGACTGGGGGGGCAGGGGGTGCCATGCGGCCTCGATACCAGCACCATGGGGCACAGGGGGACGGTGCCAGGTGCCACCGCTGTCCCCCTGCGCTCTCTCTGTCCCCCCACCCTGTTGCACCCTCGTCCCTGCGGTGCCAGCAGTGCCCGGTGCTCGGGGACACGGCCGCGGGTGCTTGGGGAGCAGGCTGGGACCCCAGGGCGTGCGGTGCCTGGCTCCAGGGTGACACCCTGCCCTGGTGTCCCCGAGCCCTGTTATCACCGTGCCCTGGGTGCTGGGCTCTGGGGGAAGCCCAGAGGGCTCGGAGGAGCCCCCCCATGGAGCCTGGGGGTGCCGGGGAGCCCCCAGGCAGCAGCGCACCCAGCCTCGCAGCCCGGCCGCTCACCGGCACCGTTCCCTTCTCTCTGCTCTCCGCAGGGCACGCAGATGATCTTCAACGCGGCCAAGGAGCTGGGGCAGCTCTCCAAGCTGAAGGTGAGGTTGGGGGGGGGGCCCAGATCCTCTCGGTGCCGGGGCGAGCGGCACCGTCCCCCTTGTAGGGTCCCGCTGGCCCCGCTCTGAGGGCAGGGTTTGTCCCCGGCAGGACCACATGGTGCGGGAGGAAGCCAAGAGCCTGACCCCGAAGCAGTGCGCCGTGGTGGAGCTGGCCCTGGACACCATCAAGGTGAGGGCACCCTGGGGCGCAACGCGGAGATGGGGGGGTGCCCGTGGGGAGGTGCGGGGAGGGGGGGGGGCAGCAAGCAGAGCCCCCCCACCCCATGGCTATCCATCCCTGCAGCAATATTTCCACGCCGGTGGTGTGGGGCTGAAGAAAACCTTCCTGGAGAAGAGCCCCGACCTGCAGTCGCTGCGCTACGCCCTGTCCCTCTACACCAAGCCACCGACCTCCTGATCAAAACCTTCGTGCAGACCCAGTCCTCACAAGGTAGGGCCCCCCCTCACCCCCCCGGCCTGCTTCTCCCCCTGCCACCCCTCCCAGGGCCGTACCCTGCCCCCGTCCTGGTGGTGCCGGGCTCCCGGAGGCTGCGGGCGTGAGGCTGGGGAGGGTTGGATGAGTTCTGTGGATAACGAGGGGCCGTGGGGTGCCCGGGGCCACCTCATCCCCCCCCCAGGAAGAGCAGCGTGGCCCCGGTGCCAGGCTTGTCTGCGCCCCCGGGCGTGCGTGTGCTGTCTGTGCGTGTCCCGAGGGACGTCCCGTCCGTCCGTCCGTCTGTCTGTGCCTCCTGTGCCAGCCGTCCGGGGGCCGGCGGGGTCCCACGGGTGCCGGGGTGGTGCCCGGCGCCTCCGTGTCGCTGCAGTGTCGTCCGGCTGTGGGCCGTGCGTCTGTCTGCCCGATCTGATCTCTCTTTCTCTCTCTTTCTGTTCCCCCCCCCCTTTTCCTTTTCCTTTTCCTTTTCCTTTTCCTTTTCCTTTTCCTTTTCCTTTTCCTTTTCCTTTTCCTTTTCCTTTTCCTTTTCCTTTTCCTTTTCCTTTTCCTTTTCCTTTTCCTTTTCCTTTTCCTTTTCCTTTTCCTTTTTTTTTTTCCTTTTCCTTTTCCTTTTCCTTTTCCTTTTCCTTTTCCTTTTCCTTTTCCTTTTCCTTTTCCTTTTCCTTTTCCTTTTCCTTTTCCTTTTCCTTTCCCTTTTCCTTTTCCTTTCCCTTTTCCTTTTCCTTTTCCTTTCCCTTTTCCTTTCCCTTTCCCTTTCCCTTTCCCTTTCCCTTTTCCTTTTCCTTTTTTTCCTTTTCCTTTTTTCCTTTTCCTGTCCCCCCCCCCTCGCACATTGTCTCCTTCTCCTCTCTCCGTCCGCTCCGTGCCGTGTCTCCGTCTCTCTCTCTCCTTCCCCCCAGTTCATGGTGGAAAAGGTGTTAGGTTTACCCTTAGTGAAGAGATTTATCCTGAGAAGGGTAGGTGCACCGCTCGCCCGCCCCAGCACCCTGCCTGCAGCCGCCGGCCTGGGCTAGTAACCGTCCCCGTCCCCCCCCCATGCCAAGATCTGTGCCCCCACCCCCGCCCCAACCGAGCGCAGCCGCTTTGGGCTGAATCGGGAGGAATTTGGGGGCGCTCAGCCCCCTCCCCGTCACCGCAGCTGGGGGTGCTGGTGCTCACCTTCACTCCTGAGCTTGGGGCACCCCCACGGTGTCCCCAGAGCTGCTGCTGGGGGGGGCACCCGCCACCACCCGTGGCCACCCCCGTGCCCCCCCACCCCGCTGCCAGAAGGACCATTACTAGCCTTGCTCCGGCGAGCCCCCCCCCTCGAGGAATGAGCACAGCCCCCCCCGGGCCCCGCTTGGCCTCCATCGCACACCACCGGGGTGGGGGGGCCGGGTCTGCACCCCCCCTGCTTGGCCTCCTGCACCCAGCCCCCCCCCCCCTCGCCCTCCATCGCCTCCATTCCGGCTCAGCATGCGGCACTGCCCAGGCAGGGGTGCCCGTGGGGACGGGGGGGCTGGGGGGGGGGCAGAGGATGGAGGCTGGAGCGTGGCATCATGGCCGCAGCGCTGTGCCCCCCCCGCGCCGTGCTGTGACACCCGGGGACGTGTCCTTCTCGCTCTGATTTCCTTCCCACCGGCTCGGTCGGATGCCCTGAGCCTGCCTTGCCCCACCGAGCCTGGCCCCCCCCCCTTCGCCTTGCACCCCCCCACTCCTTCACCCATGGGTGCATGCACGGCTCAGGGGGTGGGGTGGGGGGGTTGCAGGTCACCAGATCCCCGGGACTGGATGTGGTCCCCGAGACGGAGGGGCAACGTGGGGCCACTGGTGGCCCTGGTGGTGGCACAGGGGCTGGGACAGGAGCACTGACCCCCCCCAGCCCACAGGCACCCCCACCCCATCCCACCTCTGCCCCATCAGGGCATGGGGCTGGGGCCCAGGACCCACAGATTGGGGGGGGGCAGCAGTGACCCAGCCGTCCCCACATGGGGACCAACATGGGGACCAACCCCGCTGTCCCCACCCGGTGGCGGTGACCTGCCTCCTCCAGCGGGGTGGGTGGCAGGCAGGGGACACCGGGGACATGTGGGGGGGGGGGCTGGCACTCACGCTGCCCCCCCCCCTCGGCCACGCAGGCTCCGGCGTGGAGGACCCCGTCGGGGAGGTGTCCATCCACGTGGAGCTCTTCACGCACCCCGGCACCGGAGAACACAAAGTCACCGTTAAAGGTGGGTGCCGGTGGCCTGGGGGGGCAGGGGACCGGGGGGGAGTGGCGGGGGACCCGGGGGGGCGGTGGTGGCACCCCGTGAGCCTCCCGCCCCTCCTGCACGCAGTGGTGGCCGCCAACGACCTGAAGTGGCAGACGTCGGGCATCTTCCGTCCCTTCATCGAGGTCAACATCATCGGGCCCCACCTCAGCGACAAGAAGAGGAAATTCGCCACCAAGTCCAAGAACAACAGCTGGGCCCCCAAGTACAACGAGAGCTTCCAGTTGTGAGTGGCGGCCCCCGGGGAGGGGGACACGGGGAGGGGGACACGGGGATGGGAACCACTGGAGACATGGGGATGGGGACCCCTGGGGATACAGGGATGGGGACATGGGGATAGGGACATGGGGATGAGGACCTGGGAATGGGGACCCCTGGGGACACAGGCTTGAGACATGGGCATGGGGACCCCAGGGGACATGGGAATGAGACACAGAGATGGGGACCCCTGGGGATACAGGGAGGGGGACATGGAGATGGGGACCCCTGGAGACATGGGGATGGGGACACCTGGGGACACCTGGGGACACAGGAATGAGACACGGAGACGGGGACCCCTGGGGATACAGGAATGGGGACATGGGGATAAGGACCTGGGAATGGGGACCCCTGGGGACACAGGCTTGGGACACGGGCGTGTGGATCCCAGGGGACATGGGAATGAGACACAGAGATGGGGACACCTGGGGATACAGAGAGGGGGACACAGGGCTTGGGACACGGGGATGGGGACCCCTGGGGACACAGGGAGGGGGACACAGGGATGGGGACATGGGGATGAGGACCCCTGGGGACATGGAGATGGGGGCGCAGGGATGGGGACCCCTGGGGACACAGGGATGGGGACACCATCACCCAGCTGAGCTTCAGCTGCGTTTGCTCATCCCCACTGGGATATCTGGGGTATTTTCACCTTGACATAACTACACAGCGAAAGCCGGAAAAACAAAAGCAAAAAAAAAATGGATTTTTGGGGGGCAGGCGGGCAGCGCCCACATGCGCCACTATCTCGGAGCCCCCTCCCCGTGCCAACGCCGCCTGTCCCTTGTGTCCCCCACCTTTCCTGCAGCACCCTGGGGACGGAGACGGGCCCCGAGTGCTACGAGCTGCAGGTGTGCGTGAAGGATTACTGCTTCGCGCGGGAGGACCGCACGGTGGGCATCGCCGTGCTGCAGCTGCGCGACGTCCTGCAGCGCGCCAGCTGCGCCTGCTGGCTGCCCCTGGGCCGCCGCATCCACATGGACGACACCGGGCTCACCGTGCTGCGCATCCTCTCCCAGCGCAACAACGACGAGGTGGCCAAGGAGTTCGTCAAGCTCAAGTCCGACACGCGCTCGGCCGAGGAGGGCAGCAGTTAAATCCCCCCACCCACCCATTTTGTCCCGTCCCCCCCCTCCCAGCCCTGCGCCCTCCAGCCACGTATAAGCCATAAGAGCGGCCACGAGAGGAGGCGCCCGGTGTTTTTGGGCAGTGTTGGACCCCCCCCCGTCCCTCCCCTGGGTGGTAGCGCTGAGCACGAGCACCCCCCCACCCCGTCCCACCCCGATGGGGCTGGGGGGGGGCTGCAGGGAAGGGCTGGACCCCAAGCTGGGTGATGGGGGGGGCTCTGCCCCTTCCCAGCCTGGGCTGGAGGGACCCTCATGCCCCATCCCCACCCCACCCGGCCCTAAACCTCATCGAGTGACACAAGGGAAGCACTGGGATGGGGGGGTGGGAGGTTGGGGGGGGTCTTCCCAGCGCGATGACCCCTTGTCCCCCACCCGGTGTTACCAGGGGCAGGGCCCCCCCCCCCCCCAGCACCCTGTACATATGTAAATAGCTGTACATACACGGGGCAGCAGGACACGGCCGTGTCCCGCCCCCCGAAGGGCTATAGGGGCTGGGGGGCCGGTGGGCACAGCCCCCACCACAGGGTCCCCCCCCCAGCCGGCGGTGGCACCACCAGGGCCGGGAGCAGCAGGGAGCAGCCCCCGGCCCCTATCCTGTCTTCCCTGCCTGGCCGCCGTGCGGGTGGCCCCGCTGCCCCCCCCCCCAGGGTGCCAGGGTGGGGGGCACCCCCCTCCCACGGGCTGGGGGGGGCACCCATCTCCCTTGGCTCTGGTGAGCAGGGACTGCCCCCCCCCACCCCCCCCATGTGGCACAAGGTCTCTGCAGCAGCCCCCACGGGACCTCTTTGGCACAAGCAAGACCCTTGGCCCCCTCCCCAATAGGACCCCCCCCCCCCCCCATATTCCCCATTAACCACCATTTCTGTGTGATCAGTGGTGTGCGTGTCTCGGGGGGGTGGATAGGGAGCACAGCGTCCCCCCCCATGCTGAGAGGGACGGCCACCCCTCAGCACCAGGGGGGACAGAAGCCTGAAGCCCCCCCCAGGTCAATATATACCTCTCAGCCCCCTCCCCACCCCGAAACAGGGTAACCCAGCCCCCCCTCCCAGTCCTTTTTCTATAGGATTTGCCTGGGACCAAAGGGTTTAGGTATCCACTCATTTCTGTTCAATGTTTACACCCCTTTTCTAACTGCTGCTCCCGGGGGGGGCCCAGCCCCATTCTCCCCCCCCCCAAAAAAAAAATGTGTCCCCTCCCCCCCCAGTCCTGTTTGGCATGTGATTGAACCGCCCACCCCGCTCCTGTACCCGTGTCACCGATGTCCCTGTGTCTGTACCTCCCCCCGCCGGGGGGGCTACCATGGATGCATGACCGTGAGATGTTTTGCACTATTTTGACTTTTTTGGGCTCTGTAAAAATATTTTATTATAACTGACATTAAAAAGCACACCCTTGGCTGGGGCTGCGGGTGTTGGGGGAGGGAGGGAGGAGCAGGCACCCAGGGGCTCCCCATCCCCACTGCCCCCCCCCCTTTAAGCTTAACCCCAAGGATAAGGACCCCAGGGATGCTCAGGATTTGCTCTTCCCACCCCATGTAAAAGCCAAACTTCATCCCAGGGGTTAAAGGGGACTGGGGCAGACCCTAAACACCCCCCCCAAACCCCCAACCACCCCCACCCTGCAAAGCGCGCATGCCCACAGCCACCCTCAGACACCCAAATTATCTGCAAAGACTTTTATTAGCACCAAAAGGATTAAAAAGTGGCCAGAACAGATGTGGCTGCCCCACAGAACAAAGCACCCGCGGGAATCATCAACAAGCAGCCCCCAGGGGGGCACCACGCGGCGCAGCAAACCCCAAATCTCCGCCGTCCTCCTGCTCCTGGGGGGGTCAGACGGGGCTCAGAGGCGCAGGAGGAAGGCCAGGTCCATGGTGTCGGGGATGCGGATCTCATCCAGGTGCACGGGGGAGGCGACGAAGGGCAGGTTGACGGGGAAGAGGTGGCTGGTGTCCACCAGCAGCTGGCTGGGCCCCCCCTGCTGCTGCTCCTGCAGCCGCTTCTGCAAGGGACACAGCGCCGGGTGGCAAAATGGGGACGGCAAAATGGGGACAGAGCCCGGGGGTGAGGTCCCCGCTTACCTCCACGCTGCTGATGAAGTCGGGGCTCACGCGCTCCTCCAGCCCCGCAGCGGGGGTGTAGGCACGCAGGATCTTCACGACCTGGAAGGGACATCGGGGGAGCTCTGTGACCCCCCTGCCCCAGATCCCAGCCCCAGGGGGTGACCCCAAATCCCCCCCCCGGGTACCTGCTGCGGGGACAGCACCGTGCAGAGGCTGCAGATGGCCCCGGCGTCCTCCTCCGTCGCCTTCTTCACCTGCAGCAGCTGTGCAGCCTGCACCAGCGGCTCCAGCATCTCGCGGGCCCCGCTCTGCTGCAGCCCCTGCGCCCGCAGCCACTGCTCCAGCTGGCTGATGTTGTACCTGCCGTGACAAAGGGGGGTCAGGGGGATGCACCCACCGCGTCCCGACACCCCAAAAATGCGCTACGAGCCCGTGGGGGGACCAACCTGAGCTGGATGCCGCGGGTCCAGGAGCAGGCGTCCTTCCTCAGCAGCAGGTAGTTGAGGGTGGTGCCGCTGACGAGGAAGAGGAGCTGGCGCAGGACCTGGTGGCCCACGGCCGGGGCCAGCCCCTGGCGAGCCAGGAGCTGGAGGAAGGAGCCCAGCTGCTGCAGGAGCTCGGGCAGGGTGTGGGCTCCGGGGGCCGAGGGCCGGTGGAGGCCGGGAGGGCAGGAGGAGGCCAAGCCCTGGATGGTTTCGCTCTCCAGCATTGCGGAAACTGGAGGGTTAGGAAGAAAAAAGAGGGAAAAAAGGTTGGTCAGAGCAAAGAGGTGCTGTGTTGTGCTTTGCAGGGCTCCTTGGCTCTGAATTGTGGTTGGGGACAGAGGAACTGGTGGGGCAGGGGGGTGAGTGAGCCCCCCAGGGCTACCCAGGGGTGCTGAGCCCCCTCCAGCTCCCCCTGCCAAGCTGGGAGGCTCGGGGAGCAGCGGGACCCCACAGAGCCCCAATTCCAAGCCCAGCTCTGGGCACACCACAGGCTGCTCCTGCAGCCCTCCCCTCCCCAAGCCAGCATCCCAGCACAGGGGCCCTGCGAGCCCCCCAGCCCCAATTCCCCAAGCCCCCTGGGTACCGATCATGGGCTTGAGGCGCTTCTCGGCGGTGCGGACGAGCTGCTGGTAGAGCTGCACGGCCAAGGCGCCCAGGCTGCGGCCAGCACTCTGCAGGTCCAGGTGCTGCAGGCGGTGCGTGCTCTGCCGTGCCGTGTTCCCCTGGGAGCAGCTCTGCGGGCACGGCCAGGTCAGGGAGACAAAAAATAAGAATAAAGAAACACAGGGTACCCCCCCCATCCCTCCTGGGGGATGAGTGCATCGGCTCCATCCCTCTACAGCCCCATGCACACCCAGGTTGGGATGCTTGGGATGCAGCCCCAGCTCTGGGCAAGCTTCACTGCCCCCTTCCCAAAGTCCCCACAGCCCCCGCACTTCCCAGGAAGGGTGTAGGGGTGTGATGTCCCCCCCCCCCCCCCAGCCCAACCTCACCTCATCCCGGCCGTACTGGCGCAGGCAGTTCAGCAGCTGGCAGGTGTTTGCCAGCCAGAGAGCCACAACCTCAAAGTCATCGCTGTGCTTCTGCAAGGGGGGGAAGTGAGCACAGTGGGGGGGTCAGCGAGGCTCCAGCAGTGCCTGCATCAAGCACCCCCACCCCACGTTTTCTCCAAGCCCCCCCAGCCCCAGGGGATGCTCAGGTTGGGCTCCCCAGCTCCGCCACACAAAGCCCTGGGGACCAGGCTGCAGCCCCAGTGCCTCCCCCCACGTTGGCCAGCAGAGCTCCTGCTCCTCAGCCCAAATCCCCCCCCCGGGGGCCAGGCCCAGCACCTTCATCACCCTCTTGATGGCGTTGATGGCTGCATCCAGCAGGGAGCGGGCCCGCGGCTCGTCACGGCAGTGGTCAGCGTGGCGGAGGCAGAGGAAGAGGAGGAAGGCCGGCAGCTCCGGCAGCGCCCCAGGGCTGCTCTGCGGGCGGTAGTCTGCAGGGGGGAGCAGGGGACAGGCATTTACCGAGAGCTGAAGGGGGCAGGATGCTGCCCCAGCGAGGTGGGAGGGATGAGACCTTTTTTTGGGGAAGAAATCCTTGTAGGGAGCAAGCTGCTCCGTTGGGTAACGGGGTCCCCGTCCACCCAAACCCTACCTGTGATGACGGCCTTGATGATGCGCCCTTCGTCCTCCATCCTCCACGCCAGCATGGCCTGGGACAGCCCCGGTGGGGATGGGGCTGCTTGGGACGCTGCTGGCTCCTGCCCCAGCCCGGTGGTCTCTCTCTTCACTGGTGGGGAGGAGCAGGGGGGTCACATTCTGCTGTGCCCTGGGCTGGGGGACCTGGAGCAGGTCCCTTCGGCTCAGCCCAAAAAGAGCTCCCCGGGGTTTGGGGGTGCCCTGGTCCCCACACCTTGAGGCCGGGTGATGCACCAGCCCCACAGCAGCCTGACCCAGCTCCCCATGAAGGCGCTCACCTGTGAAGTCCTGGATCTGCTTCGCATAGGCTCTGAGCTGCTTCTGGAGCTTCATGGTGGTCCTCTCCTGCTTCTCCAGCTTCTGGGACAGCTCCTGGGCAGGGACAGCTCTTGTAGGGCTCAGCCACCCCCACCAGCACCCAGCTCATGGGGTACAGAGCTGGGGGATGCCTTGGGTGCCCTGCACCGCTCCCCAGTGGGATGCTGGGGCTCACTATGGGGCGGGGGGAGCTGCCTGAGCCCTGTCCCCCCCCCACCCCTTACCCAATTCTCCTCCTTGAGCCGCACGACGTGGTGCTGCAGCCCCTCCTGGCCCTGGTGCCGCTGCAGGTCCTGGATGAGGGCTGCCTGCTGCTGGCTCAGCTGCTTGAGCGAGCGGATGTCGAGGTGCAGCCCCTCCACCTCCTCCTCGTGCTGCTGCTTCTCCTCCTGCAGCTGGCTCGCCAGCAGCCTGCGTGCGCCGGGGGAACCCCAGTCACCGAGTCAGGCCGGTGTCACCTGCCTGGCCTGCCCTGGGACCCGTGCTGGCATTATCATTGTCACACAGTGGGGTCGAGGGCACCCTCAGCATGCCCGTGCGCCCCACTGAGGGGTGCAGACCCAGGAGGAGGGGACCCAGCAGGGCTCAGATGTGTGCCCATGGGAACCTCCTGCAGACCAACGAGGCCACACGCAAGGCGCTGCGCCTGGGTTGGGGGAGTCCCAGGCATCAGCACAGGACAAAGGGATGGAGAGCAGCCCCGTGGAAAGGGCTTGGGGTACCGGTGGGTGGGAAAAAGGACACGAACCAGCAGCGCCTGCTCGCAGCCCAGGAAGCCAGCGGCACCCTGACTGGGGGGAGGAGGGGATCGTGCCCCTCTGTTCTGCCCCTGTGGGACCCCACCTGGAGCACAGGGTCAGGGAGTCCAGAGGAGGCCACGGGGATGCTCAGGGGATGGAGCAGCTCTGCTATGAGGACAGGCTGGGACACCTGGGGGTGCTCAGTCTGGAGAAGAGAAGGCTCTGGGGAGACCTCGCAGCAGCCTGCCTGGGCCTGAAGGGGACTTTAAGAGACTTCTCACAAGGGCACGTACTGATATGACAAGGGGTAAGGGATTTAAACTAAAAGAGGGTAGGTTCAGATGAGCTGTTAGGAAGAAATTCTTCCCCCTGAGGGCAGTGAGACCCTGGCTGAGGCTGCCCCGAGGAGCTGTGGGTGCCCCATCCCTGGCAGTGCCCAAGGCCAGGCTGGATGGGGCTCGGGTGGGCTTCGAGGTCCCTTTGAACCCAAAGCTTTCCATGGTGCTGTCAATCATCACACCCCATCCCTCAGGGCATCATTTTTCCCTCACAAAGCCTGCAAGCTTGGGATTTTCCCCCACCCTGATCTTCCCTCTGGATGCAGCAAGGCCAGCTGGGGGCACCCAGCAAGCTTGTGGGGTGGGGGCACCCATTCTGGGGAGCTCCAGCCTCCCAGGAGGATGCAGCACAGCAGGGAAGAGGAGCTGAGGATGTGGGTGGGGAGATGGCTGCTTTAGAGGTTTGGAGCTGCCCAGCACCACAGCACTGCAGTGGTGAGGTGGCTGCAGCTGGCCAGGACAGCAGGGAACCCCCCAGCAGCACCCCACGATGCTGCACCCCACTGCAGGGAACCCAGCCCCAGCCAGACCCTCCCTGTGCCCCCACTCACTTGTTGGCAACCTGCACGGCATCGTAGGCGTGCTTCAAGTCATCGTCTGCCGCCTTCTCCGGGCTCCTGCCCAGCCCCAGCATCCCAGCGATGTTCTGCCAGGACAGCAGGGCAGGGTGAGAGCAGCCCCAGCAGCCCCATCCAGCCCCATATCAGTGGGGCAGGGACTCACCCTTCGCTTGAGGAAGTCCAGGGGTTTCTTCTCCTCATGCTCAGCAGAGGCTTTGCTCCTCCGCAGCTCCTCGCGGGTGCGGGCCAGCTCCTCAGTGACGGCGTTGAGCTGCCCCAGCAGCAGGAGGTACGCCCGCTCCAAGGGGTCCTGCCCCGTGCCACCGTTGGGCAGCGGCTCCCCCGCGGGCTGGGGACCCTCAGGCACCTGCTGCCAGCGCTCCTCCGGCCCCTGGGTGCAAGGAGGGGGCTTGGAGTGGGAGCCAGGGGCTGAAATCCCTGCAGACACCCCCCAGGTGGGCACATGGTGGCCCCACAGGCTCCTTGTCACCCCCAACCCTGGCGGCCCCACCGCTGTCCCCACTACCTCAGGCTGTTGGTCGGAGCCATCCCGCGACGGGGCGGTGGACATGGAGGACAGGTAGCTGCTCTCGGAGCCCAGAAAGCTCTCGGATGAAGGGGAACGCCTGAAGGTGCTTTGCTGAGGGGGAGGAGGGCAGGGTTGGCGCCCCGCACCCCAGACACCGACCGGCCGGCACGCACCGCTTGTCCCCTCCCCAGGATGGGGCACTAGGACAGGGCAGCTCAGCCCTCCAGCCCCACAGCTTAAAAGAAGGCGGTTTTGGAGCCTCCCCCTTAAATAAAGGTGCTTTTGGAGCCCCCCCCCCCAAAGGATGATGGCTTTGGAGCCCCCCTCCTTTAAAGGACAGTGGCTTTGAAGCCCCCCAGGCTGCCTTAGCTGGGGGATCCCCCAGCACACAAACCCAGTTACCCACTTCCCATAGCCCAGGGGGGGTCCAGCCCCCAGCCCCTCACCCTGTGGAAGGCCACCTCATCCCGCAGGTTCTCGTAGCCCTGCTCCAGGCGGGCGTACTCCTTCACCAGGCTCTGGTAGCGCGCCCGCTCCTCCTCCAGCTCCTGCTGCAGCCCCCGGCTCTCCCGCACCGCGCGTTGGTGCTGCTCTGCAGGGGACAGGGACACACGGGTAGGGGACAGGACACAGCCCCTGCAGTGAGGGGGGGCACACCAGGCCTGCAGGACGAGCCTCGTGCAGGATGGGGCAGGGGAACCCTTCTACCTTCCAGATCCTGCGACTGCTCCAAGGTGCGCTGGATCAGGGCATCCCTCTCCTCCCCCAGGTGCAGTTTCACCGCCTCCACCTCTGCCAGGCGCTGGGGGGGGAAGCAGAGGGGTCAGCACAGCCCAAAGAGCTCTCCGTGGGCACTCTGCACCAGGCTCAGTGCCCTGAAAAACCCCCAAAACCCCCATAGATCAAGAGCAGCCCCAGCTATCCCCACTACAGACCTTCCGGAGCTCATCGACCTCCTGTGCCAGGCGGCTCTCGGCGCTGTGCCTCTCCAGCTCCGCCAGCCGCTCCTGCAGCTGCTGGACCTGGGCATCACGAGCTGCATCCTCCCGCAGCCCCTGCATCTCGGCCCGCAGGCGCTGCACCTCCTCGGCGTGGGCAGCGTTCAGCGCCGAGAGCTGCTCCGCCAGCCGCTGCTTCTCCTGGGCCTGGGGGGCAGAGCAGGTTATGGGGTGCTGGGGGCGTCCCCTCGGGTTCCCTTCTCCCCACCAGTGGGAGCCCTGAGCCTTGGGTACCCCCCCCATCACCACGCAGAGCTGTCCATCAGGCACCGTCCCAGATGGAGCCACGCATTGTGAGCTTTGCCATGCCTTCAACATCCTGCTCCCCACCTCCAGGGACAGGGCAGCACCGCAGGGGCTCCCTCCCACCCTGCAGCCACCCCCAGAGCTGGAGCGGTGGCAGCCGGAGCCGAGACGCTCACCCAGATGGCAGCAGGAAAATTTGGCCAGTGGGAGAACGCGCTGTGCCGGAGCCATTTCGGCACACACTGCTGTGAGGCTGTGCCCACCCAAGCACCCAGGAGGGCTCCAGCACCTCCCTGGGGTGCATCAAAAACCCAGCAGTGATCCCTCAGCGCAGCACTCCTGCCTGGGGACACGCGCCCTGCAGGGCCAGCTCCATGGGCAGGATGGAGCAGCCCGGGGCTGTGGTTTTGGTTGGCAAAAACAGGTTGGAGGCAGGCTGCAGCACCCACCTGCTCATCCAGCCTGCACTGCAGCTGCATCACCTTGATCTCCATGCCCTTGTGCAGCTGCTTGTAGTGCTCCACCGAGCGCGCCTCCGCCCGCAGGCGCCGCAGCTCCCGGCGCGCCCGTGCCCGGCGGTAGCAGCACTGCAGGTAGAGCACGGCCCCGCGCAGCCGGGTGTAGTGGCTCCGGGCCAGCCAGCCCCTGACGGCCGCCTGGATCACCACGGCTTTCTGGTGCTGCACCATCTGCAAGGGAGAGACGGGGGCAGTGGCACCGCCAGCAGGCACGGGGACGATGGTGATGCCAGCCCTGTGCACCTGGGGACACCGGGGACAGTGCCATGCTGTCACCAAGAGGTGCTGTGATGCCAGCTGACCCCGAGCAGCATGGCAAGATGTCACCAAGGTGTCAAGAAGGTGACAGCATCACTGAGAGCACGCTGCTCCCCTAGCTGCATGGGGCAGGGGCTCCCCACCGCAGGACAGGGTCCCCAGCACCCTGCCAGGCTCCTACCTGCCGGTACAGACGCCGGGCGA
The DNA here is from genome assembly GCF_963932015.1 of Anas acuta. Taxonomy (NCBI): domain Eukaryota; kingdom Metazoa; phylum Chordata; class Aves; order Anseriformes; family Anatidae; genus Anas; species Anas acuta. The sequence goes on along the minus strand of NC_089004.1, from coordinate 1,723,213 downwards.
ACATGCCCCGGGCGAAGGCTTGGATGGTGACCGCAGCCCGGTGTGTGCGCAGGTAGGAGCGCCGGGCCAGCACCATCCTCACGGTTTTCTGCAGCACCACGGCAGCCCTGCTCCTCCGCAGCATCGCGGCAAGCCTGCGGGGAGGCAAGGAGCTGGGTGCAGGGCAGCAGAGCCCCCAGCACACCCCAGAGCCGGGTTTCTGCTCGTTGCATCTCCCCCAAAGCCCCATCCCTGCTCACCTGCGTGCCAGCATGCCCCGGGCATGGCGCTGCAGGCAGAGCACCGCGGCACGCACCCGCCCGAAGCGCCGCCGTGCCAGCCAGCCCCGCAGGTGCCGCTGCAGCAGGGTGCAGGCTGCCCGCAGCCGCCGGTACCGCAGCTCCTCCAGGTACGCCACCTGGCCGGCCCGGAAAAACACCTTGCTCTTCCCACACTGGTACTTGCTGGGGTCCTGGGGGCAGAAGAGAGGAGTCAGAACCAGGGAGGAGGCACACCCTGGACAGGTTCCTCCAAAGTGATGCTCTGCATGCTCCCAACCTCCCTTGCTCAGCTTCCCCAGCGGCTGGGGGAATCCCAAATCCTCCCCACCAATATTACACCCATTTCTGCACTCCATAGGGCATGCACACACACTGGAAGAAAGATGGGAAAAAGCATCAGCAGGGGATGCTCAGGTACCACAGCTGCACCCCCTGAGCAGAGCCCTTACCTGGAGCAATCTCCCCAGGGCAAGGCTGCAGCTCTGCTTCACATCAGCACCCCCCAGCTCCTCTCTGCTCACCAGAGCCCTGTATCTGTCGAAGAACTCCTGGTACGTCCACCTGCGGGGCACAGAGGGGATCAGAGGGGGGTGCTCTGGCCAAGGGGAGCCCCAGGGTGCTGGGGAAGGAGGGGGTACCTGGAGGGGTAGCCCGCGGCACTGATCCGGATGGTCTCCAGGACCCCACAGGCTCGCAGCTGCTCCACCGCTCGCCTGGAGTCAAACCTGGGGCCAAAGAGAAAAAAAACCTGATCCCATGCAGCTCATCCAGGTGTGCACCGAGGCATGCAGGGCAGGAGGGACAGGGCTTGGAGGGTGGGAGCAGAGCCCCATGGTGCCCCCACCGCACTCACACAAAGGGCAGCTTCTCATCGTTGGGTTTGATGCAGCGGACGTAGTGCGGCGTGGTGCTGCCCAGCGTCTCCATCAGCCGGTTCAGGGAGGCTCTGAACTGCAGAGCACAACGGGGAGGTGGTCAGGGCCAGCAGGAGGGCCTGGGGGGTCCCCTGGGACAGAGCAGGGTTCGGGGCTCCCCCGTCCTGTACCTGGCTGGAGATGGACTTCTTGCTCCTCTGGCTGCCAGGCAGAGACCTGCGGCTGGGGCGGCCGGGCAGCCAGGGGCCGCTGGACCTGCGGGACTGCAGGGACACGTCCCCATCCTCCAGGAAGAGCTCGGCCAGCAGGGCAGACTGCACGGGGCAGAGCTGTGAGCAGCAAGCAGCACCCCACACCGCCCCAGAGCCAGCACCGGCAGGACACAGCCCCAGAAACCAGCCCCATGCAGGATCCCGACACAGCCCCGATGTGCCCTAAATGTGCAGGGACCGGCTGTGCCCCTAAGGGAACCCAAGGGAATGTCGTGGGCACCCTCCCAGATGAAAAAAAGCTCTCCCCCCAGATGTCCCTTACCTTCTGCCAGGGCCACATGAGGCAGAGGGAGGAGGAGACAGCGTTAGTGACATGGGAGCAGCAGCACACCCCAGCCCGAGGGCAGGAGAAAAAAATTGAGTCACCCACATCACAGAGCACCCTGACCATGGGTCACCACCCCCAGGAAATTCAGGGCTCACCCTGCACGGCTTCCACCTCCCTCAACACCCACCCCTCCCAGCACCCACAGGACCGGCTCTCACCTTGCTGGCTCGCAGCAGCCCCACCAGCTCCTCGGGGATGGTGTCCCTGTTCTTCTCCACGAAGCCACTGCACTGGTACTCCACCTGGCAGGGGACAACGCCAGCACCACCGTTAGGGGCTTCCCAGCCTGGATTGGGGCAGGGCTCTTGGAAAGGACCCTTGCAGGAGCCAGGGCTGGCTGTGGTCACACCACTGATGGCACCGCCACCATAGGACCTCATTTTCTCTAATTCCTGCCCTTGGAGCTGCAGCCCAGCACGGAGAGGGCAGCAGCTGCAGGAGATGCCCCCAGCAGGTCCTGAAGGTCAGGCTGGGTGCTGCCAAACCCCCACCCAGCGAGGCACCACCACCACTGCAGCTCTCCTACCTTGCCAGCGAAGTGGCAGACAATGAAGGCATCCATGGGCCTCTTGGGCTTCTGGAAGTGGGAGCTGCCGAGGTGGGTCTGGTAGAGCTTCTGCGCCCAGCTCCCGTCACTGCCTTGGGGCATCTGAAAGGCAGAGGGGTTGGAGGGGTGGCCGAGGGCTCAGGGCACAGCAACCCGCTCCAGTGCCCTGTGCCCACCTTGCACTCCTCGTTCAGCAGGTCCAGGATGCCGAGGCGGCCCTCGATGAGCTCAATGCATGGCTGGTTGTCACAGAAGTCGACAAAAACCCAAGGGATCTCCTCGGTCACGTACTCCTCCTGCTCCAGCTTGAAGACGTGCTGGAGGGAGGGATGGGGAGCAGGATGAGGTGGGGCAGAGGTGGCCGCTCACCGGCCTGGCCGCAGGCAGCAGCTGGGTTTCTGCAGGGCAGGGGCACTTCTGGGGCTGTGCCCAGCTCCAGCAGCCTCCCAGAGCACCAGCCACATCCCCAGGGCAGAAAGCACCAGCACAGCCGGGTGCTGGAGGGGACATCTGGGTGACACCCACCAGGTTGAAGAGCTGCTGCAGCTTCTCGTTGGCGTAGTTGATGCAGAACTGCTCAAAGCTGTTGAACTCAAACATCTCAAACCTGCAGGCAGAGACACAGATGAGCAGGGCAGAGTCACCTCAACCAGCCAGGAGCTGCAGGTGGCCATGGACCCACGGCAGGAGCAGGACCGCGCTCTCCCACGCAGCGTGGCAGAGGGGAGCCATCCTTACCCATAGATGTCCAGGATGCCGATGGAGGTGTGGTGGCCCTCCGGTGACCGCAGGGCACGGTTGACCCTGCTCGCCATCCACCTGAAGACCTGCCCATACATGTGCTTGGCCAGGGCGTCCCGGGAGTCCAGTGCCTGCTGCCTGGAGAGCGGCTTCAGGTAGGTCTCCCCAGCGGTCACCAGCTTGCGGTGGCACAGCCAGCGTGTGACCTGCGCCTCCTCGATGCCCAGCAGCTTGCAGAACCGTCTCAGGGCCTCATCAGCGGGCTGCAGAGGGACAGAAGTGTCACCAGCACCGCCGGGATGCGGGTCCCGATGCGGCCAGGCACTGCGAGCTCTCGCCCACCTCCACGAAGCACCCGTCCCCGTGGCGGTCCCTCCCTCTGACCGCGATGTCACCCAGATGCAGGATGGCAGCGAGGACGGAGAAGAGCTCCAGCTGGTCAGCTTCGGGGACACCTGCGGGCACAGCGGGGCCGTGAGGGGCTGCCCCCAGTGCTGGGGGGATCCCCACATCCCACAGGCTGGGGAGATGGGAACAGCCAGCAGGTATCTGGGCTCCCCAGCACCGGGGTGTCCATCCCCAGTGCTCCCACCAGCAACGGGGTGAGGGCAGTGGGATGGTGGGGACCGGCCCTGCCCACCCCCACGGTGTCCCCCACCCATACCCCACCAGGACAGTACCCAGGAGGGCGAAGGCGTGCCGTGTGTTGTCCAGGTCGGCTGCATCATCCATGCCAGCAGCGCACCGCCCCTGGCGGGTGTAGTGGAAGGTCTCTGCCCCACCTGCGGGCAAGATGTGCAGGTGGTGAAACCAGCAAGGCCCCACCAGGCCCCAAACCCCCTCATCCTGAGGTGCAGAGCACACACAGCACCCGGCTGGCAGCCCAATCCTGCCCCCATTTTGGGGAACAGCAGGAACACCAGCACTGCCCGCGCCGTGCCATGGGGCCGCGGTACTCACGGAGACCCAGGCCCTGCAGCTCGGGCAGGGTGGCCGAGGCACAGAGCTGGTAGAAGATGTGGTAGTTCCTCTCTGCTCCCGCCTGTGGGAAGAGCGGCCAGGTCACCTCAGGGCCCCAAAAAGCCCCAGACTGGGGACAAGGGACACTTTGCTCTCCCAGCAAGACCCAGGAGGAGCACAGCAGCCCCTGTGCAGCCCCGAGCCCCACCTGGAAGGTGACGCGGGACTTCTCCAGCAGGTAGGTTTTGATGGTGGCCCCAGTGACACGGGCTTGACTGAAGCCAATCTCGATGTACTTCCCAAAGCGGCTGCTGTTGTCGTTCCTGGTCGTCTTCGCGTTCCCAAAGGCCTGGCAGGAGGCATCGGGTGGCCTCAGACCTCCAGGTGCTCCGGAGACCTTCAGTCCCCTCCACCCACCCATGTTACCAGGGGGAACATCAGGGATGCAAGGCCACAAGGAGCACAGGGACAGCCTGGGGGGCAGGCAGGGACCCACCTCCAAGACGGGGCTGGAGGCCAGCACCTTCTCCTCCATGCTGGAGTCCCCCAGGCAGCCCCCGACGGTGGTGAAGTACCTCATGGCGTACTTGGCCGACGCCGTCTTCCCTGCGCCCGACTCGCCGCTGATGATGAGGGACTGATTCTTCCCGAACCTGCAGGAGGGGGACACGAGCTCATGCCCCAGGGGGAAGGTTCTCCACAGGCCCTATGGGGGCTCCAGCCCTGCCCCACCACAACCCAGGGGGCTGCTCCCACAGCAGGACCCCCCCCCATGGCGCTGCTCTCACCTCACCATCTGCTTGTACGCCTCCTCCGCCAGCGCGAAGATGTGGGGGTCCATGTCCCCCATCTCCCGGCCGCTGTAGGCGTAGATCACCTCCTCCTCGTAGATGGGCAGCGGCTTGTAGGGGTTGATGGCAACCAGGATGATACCTGGAGAAGGGGACGTGCACAGGGAAGGGGCACGAGGGCACCGATCCCGGGGTGTGGGGGGGGGACACGGGGTGCGGGGGGCTCACCGCAGTAGGTGTAGATGGCGTTGGCCTCCAGGAAGCGCACGCGGAGCGAGTGCAGCACGGCCGGCTCGTGCAGGTAGCTCAGGGCCACCAGGTCGTCCTTGCCCGAGAGGCACTCGGGGTTGCAGAGAGGCGGCAGCTGGGACTCGAGGGGGTAAACCAGCGTCTGTGGGGACGGGGCAGGATGAGTGCCGAGCAGGGACAGGCGGCCCCACGGTGGCAGCACAGGCAGGGGACAAGCCACCGGGCACATCCACGGCCTCTCTGCTCCCCGCTGAGGAGCCCAGGCTGGTTTGGGGGCACAGAGCGAGCCCCAGCACCCAGCTTGGGATGCCTGGCAATGAGCAAAGGGGACCCACGGGGCCACGAGGCCCCAGCCTCACCGAGCCATCCTCCAGGCGGAGGTGCAGAACGGCGTCTCCTTCCTTGTAGTCTCTGGTTAGTTCTGCTGCCCTCCAGACCTGGACAGAGTCAGGGATCCAGACCCGGGCACCCTGTGGGGACACAGAAGGGATGAGGTCCCAGCAGACGGCCTCGAACACAGGACAGGAGATGCAGACAGCCCTGAGCTGGGCATCGCAGCCCCCTGCGGCTCTCGCAGGCAGCAGCCTGGTGCTCAGCATCACTGCCAGACACCCATGGACCTGCTGCAGGATCCTGCCCAGCTGTGCAGGGGGGCACTGGGGCTACTGCTGTGGGATCATCAAAGATCAGAGCCTGACACCAGAAACCTTCTGCAAAAAGGGGCTCAAAACCAGCTCCGGCACCCCAGAAACGGAGCCAGGGAGATACCCCAGCCCCAGGTTCCTTGTTCTGACCCAGCCCCGGGGCTCTCCCTCCCCAGCAGGCAGCACCCCCTGCCCTAGTGCTGTAGGGCTGGCCCTGCCCCACTGCAGGATGCAGGGAAATGGGGAACCCACAGCTCCGGGACCCCACTGCAGCAGCTCCGCCAGCCTGCAAGGAGCGAGGGCTGCTGCAGGGGGCCGGTGCCCCCGCTGCTCCGTGCAGGCAGGCACGAGGCCATATTGCAAGCTTAAAAATGGAAAAAAAAAAGCTCCTCTAATGGCTGCAGCGCTGCTGCCGGGCTCAGGGAGCACCTCACTGCTTCCACGCACAGCCTCGGAGCCCTCTGCTGCTCTCACACCCCGCTCCCACCCCAGCCCCTCGCCAGGAGCCAGGGCTGGCGATGCCACCCTGCTGCTGAACCCATAAACCCGGGGGGGGGCAGTGGGCAGCCAACCCCCAGGTGTGGGGAGCACCCACACCACTGCCCTGCTGGAGCCCAGCAGGCTGGGGAGGGGGCGCAAAGGGGGCTGCACTTTGGGTGCCCCCTCTCAGGGACCAGCAGCGGTCCCAGAGGTGCTGGGGGGGGGGGGGGGGGGCCAGCATTGCAGCCCTTTCCCCCCACCCCCAGCAGCACCAAGCCTCACCTGCCCGTAGGGCTGCCCTGCTGCCATGGTCCCCCCACTTCTGCCACACAGCTGCCCCCCCCCCGCCTGTGGTCCCTTTATGGCTGTTAATTGCTGCTAATTGGCTGGGGGGTCCCCGCCCACTAATTGCTGCTAATTGGGTGTGGGGGGCCTGCCCTGCTCGGCCACCTGGTCAGCCCCACACACCCTCACCCGCTAGGGGAGATGATGAGGGGCTGTGGCTAGCTTCTCCCCACCCCACAGCTGCAGCACCCTAAGAGACCCCCACCTCATAGGCACCCCCAAGACGCCCCCACCTCCCATTTGGGGCACCCCAACCCCCTCCTGGGACCCCCCTGAGAAGGGGACAACCCAAGACCCCTTGAAACACCCCCCTACCCAGGACCATGGAGGGCACCCCAAGCCTCTCCTATCTAAGACACCCCAAAATTGCCCTCATGCAGGGCAACTTGGGCCACCCGCACCCCGGCCCCCACCCAGGGCACCCCAAGCACCCATGGGTGAGCGATGGAGCGGGGTGCTGCTGAGCCACCCCCAGCTGAGTTCAGCTCAGTCCATGAAGGGATTTTTTCTCAGCCTTTTTCACTGACTCGTGCCATGGGTGCATGGGGGGGACCCAATTTGGGGCCCTCATCCAGGGCTCCCCTGCCACGTGCAGTCCCTGTGGGGCCCTGACTTCCTTGCCCCAGGTCCCTGGATTTGGGGGGGGTGGCACCCTGCACCTGTGGTGTGCTGGTGGGTGTCTGGGGGTGCTGCTGCCCATGGGTGGCCACAGCCCTTGGGGGTAGGTCCCCATGGCCTGGGGGTCCCCATGGCCTGGGGGTGCTATTTTCTGTGGATCCTTGTGGTCCATGGGTGCCACTGGCTACAGGTGCCACTGTTTGTGGGTCCTCATGGCCTGTGGGTGCCCTTTTCTGTGGGTCCTCCTGCCCCATGGGTGCCACTGTCCACGGTGGCCCTGGATGCCACAAGGAGGTGGCTGATGGCCCTGTGCCGAGGGACTCAGGGTTGGTGACCAAAATGAGGCCGTGGGGTTGGCCTGGCAGCTGGGGACAGGGGGACGAGGGGCTGCCCAGGCAGGGTAAGAGGTAGGGGACAGCGAGCAGCCCTGGGGACAAAGCGGGGGCGCTGGCCAGGATGGGGACAATTCACCCCATGGCAACATCCCCTTGGGACCCCAATCTTGCCCCAGGCACCTGCCTGCACCCAGCTGCTGCGCTCTGAAGCAATCCCACATCCCACGGGGTGCTCTGCTGGGCAAATGTGAGGATGGGAGCCTTGTCCCCCTGTAGGACAGTGCAACGGGGATGTTTTCTGATGCAAAAATTAATCCCCGTTCACCCAAGGGCTGTCAGTGCCACGCGGCTTGTTAACAAATCCCGTAGGTGGGCTCGTGCCGCGCGCACCCTGCGGACACCGGCCCAGGCACCTAAAGCCAGGGAGACAGCAGGTGCTGGGCAACCTTTAGTTGTTTTTTTTTCTCCCCAAACTGGTCCCGAAACCCGGCCAAACCACCCCAGGGAACACCGAGTGGGGACACAGACAGACAGACAGACGGGAGTGGTGTGGGATGGCCGTGCCCGAGGATCCCGGTGCCGAGACGCCGCGGGCAGCGATGCAGTGGAGGCAGCACATGGGTTCGTATATAGTAAAAAGTCTTTATTAAGAAGGCTTTGAAGTCAAAAAATAAAACTCTTGATACAATTTTCATAACCGTCAAGTCAGCTCAGCAAATATATAATCAGTACTTTAGCCATGTAAGGTTAAAGGTCCGTTATTTTCTTTTTAAAATAAAATATATTTTAGTTTTTAAAATTTATTCAATAAAGTACATATTTTCCTATAAATTCCCTACATATACATAAAGAGGTAAAAAATAAAAAAATAAAACTAAAAAAAAAAAAACAAAAACACAAAAACGACCGTGAAATAAAAAGGAGATAGAAATCTGTCAGGTTTTTGTGACGTGACGTGTCCACCGTGCCCCCTCCAGCCCCCGCCCGGGACCCCCGGCCTCTCGTAATGCGCGTTTTGGGCAGTTTTCACATTGGCAAAATAGAAGATAAGACCTGTGTTACAAAAAAAATATATATATATTTATAGAACCGTCAAGAATCATCCAAAAAAATAACTACATACAAAAAGAACGACAACAAAAAAATTATAATAATAATAGAATGCTTTTAAAAAAATAAAAGACAACCCTTGCGTGTCCTAAAATAAAAAGTGCAACCGGACCTTTTCTTTCTGTTTATTTAACTTTGCAAACTGAATACTGTTATTTGGAAAGGACTGTTGAAGAACAGCTGGGCTTTCTCCTCCCAGCCGCCACAGCCGGGTTAAGAGTTAAAGCTATTCTGTAAACATTTGATTTTGCTCCTCTCTGCGGTTTTGCGCCCCTCTTCCTCGTCGTCTTCGTCCACCCCTTTTTCTCCCCACCCCTCCCGACCCCTTTATTTTATTTTTTTCTGTCCGCCCCTCCCTCCCCACGATCCTGCCCTCCGGCTTCCATCCAGCAAGAGAAATAGCATCTCCGTCCCCCACCCCCCGCGCCCCCAGTCTGATCCGTTAAATAAAAAGGTTGATTCCAACAGTTTAAAGTCCTTAAAAAGCTGTGTTGGGGGGGAGGGGGGGGAGGGCTGACCGCCCCAGCTGGCCGGCCCCGGCTAGGAGAAGATGTGGATGGCTTGGGTGGCCGGCGTGTGGCACGCGGGGCACTCGGGCTCGGGTTTGCCGCAGATGCGCATGGCGCACTCCATGCAGAAGAGGTTGTGGCCGCAGGGCACCAGGGCGGCGATCACCTCGCTCTCGAAGCACACCATGCACTCGCGGGAGCTCTTGCGGTGCCCGTCGGAGCTGCTCGAGTCGGTGGGCGAGCCCGAAGCGGCCGAGATGCTGCCGGGCAGGGAGGAGGAGGAGGAGTAGCCCGTGCTGGTGGAGAAGGAGGAGAGCGAGCCTTGGGTGGGCAGCCAGGACAAGGTGCTGACGGGGTCGCTCTGGATGCGGCGGGCCAAGGGGTGCTCCAGCGCCCCGCCGGCGCTCTCGGGCAGGGTGGGCGAGTGGCGTGGCGTGGCCGTCCCGCTGCCGCGTCTCTGCGAGCCGCCGACGGAGGAGGAGCAGCCGCTGAAGGCCTGCAGGGGGTTGGCGGCGCGCTCGAAGGGCGACCAGATGGTGGTGGGCGTCGTGAGGTCCAGGGCCAAGAAGTCGAAGCCGAAGTCGCACTCCTCCGAGCCCAGCGAGGCCGGCGGCTCGCTGAAGGCGAAGCCGCTGCTGGTGCTGTAGGGGCTGGTGGGGCTGGCGTCCGCCACCCGCCCGCTGTAGAAGGACTCGGTGGAGGCGCTGCCCAGGGAGCTGAGGCTGTCGTTGCGCAGGGTGGCAGCGGGGCGCCGGGCAGGGTGCGGGGCTTTGGCCCACAAGACGGCCGCGCCGCCCTGCAGGTCGAGGCAGACGTCGGTGCCGTTGGTGTGGAAGTCGTTGTCGGCGTTGACGTCGATGAAGGAGCCTGTCCGCATGGTGATGTGCGCCTCGATCTCCTCCCGGGCCCGGTCCACGTTCTCGGGCATGCCCGTCACCTCGAAGACGGGCTCCTTGTCCCGGCTGGGCGTCACGATGTAGGTGTGCGTCTGCTGCTGGATGCGCTTGATGGTGGCTCCCTTGGGGCCCACCACCAGCCCCACCACGCGGTACGGGACCCTCACCTGGATGGTGGTCTGTCCCGGCAGGTTGGGGGGCCCCTGCATGGCGCCCGTCAGCCCGTTCACTTTGTTGCGCGTCGCCCGGATCATGGAGAAGTGCTCGGCGGCCGAGAGGATCTCCCTCTTGGCCATCTCCACGTCCTCCTTCCTCCCGGTCACGATGAAAACGGGCTCCTCGCCCCTGACCGGCGTCTTGATGTACGTGTTGGTCTTGGCACGCAGGGCTTTGATTTTGCAGCCTGCAGAGCGAGAGTGGAGAAGAAACATCACGTCAAAGGCGAGACCTCACGGGGACCCCTGCTCACCGCCTGGGGGGGGAGATGCAGACCCAGCGGGACCCAGCAGGTCCCAGCAGGTCCCAGCAGGTCCCAGCAGGTCCCCCAGCTCTGCACAGACACCCCTGGAGGGGGCTCTTGCTGGTTTGTCCGCACCTCGCACCGGCTGCCACCACCAGGAAACAGCCCCGGCCGTGCCCAAAGGCAGCGGGGATGGATGTGGAGGGAAGGGGGAGCCAAGCACCAGCACCCCCTCCTTGCCTCCTCCCTAATTCCTCCCTGAAGGGACACCAACGCAGGGACACTGCATGCGGGACAGGCTGCCAGCACTCCTGTTTCTGGGAAGACCTGCTCGCCCCGCACCAGGAGCGTGATTCAGCGGGCAGAGCCTGTGCTGGGACACAGGAACCTGGGGTTTGCTGCCTCGCACAGCCCAGCTGAGCCCCTGCCCCTCTGCTCCCACCCGGCTGAGCCCCTGTCCCCGCAGCACCCTCCCAGCCCTGCTGCTCTGCCCACGCTTCACCAAGCGCACACGATGCAGGCGCCCGCTGCACATCACGCCCGAAGCAAAGCTGGGAGCCTGTGGGGACGGAGGCTGCAGGAACGGAGCCCGAAGCCCATCCCTGCCCTCCGCCAACTCGGCTGCTGCAGACCCCTGCTGATAACCCACGAAATCGCTGCACGGCACCAGGGAGGGCTCGGCTGCTCGCGGACGCAGACACACTGCGAGCACCCGGCTGGCTCAGGGCATCGCTCCTCCTCCTGCCCCGTGGGAGGGCAGGGCTGCTCTGCCAGCAGCGAGGCTGCAAAAAGCAGAGCCCCGGGAGGCTGCCGCGACACAGCCGGGGCCAGGGCTGCAGCAGGACACACGGGCAGCCCTGTCCCACGCAGGGGGCACCGACCCACGCTCGGCTCCCTTTCGGCACTGCCGCCAGCGAGCAGAGCCCTGACAGGCTGCGCTGTTCCTGGAGACAGCGTGCTCACCGGGGCATTAAGTGTCATGAATAATTGAAAGTTAAAAAGCTGTCAAAATCAGCGAGCAGTTCTGGGTGTCACACCCCGCTCTGTGGCTGCGCTGAGCCCTCCGATTGCCACGTCCAGGGGGAACTGACGGGGTACGAAGCCAGCCTGTCCGGACACCACCTCCAAAAAAATGCTGCTCGTGCCAGCAGCCCAGCTCTGGGGCAGAGAGAGGAGCAGCCAGGCACAACTGGGGACACAGCAAAGCCACCAGCTACAGGCTGGGACTTCACACGGGCCACACCAAGTGTCTTTGGAGGCCACCTCCAAGCACTGGTTGCAATCCACCACCTCGAGTCCCTCGAGCCGTGTGTAGCCCCGGGGATCAGCACCCGCCCAGGCTCAGCCTCCACGCAGCCGGGCTCAGCACGGGGCTGCCCGGTCCCACGCCGGCTCCTGGAGATGGGAAAGCCGCTGAGCGGCTGCGGGAGCTCGCAGAGGAAGAATGTGGGTGGAGAAGGGTTTGTCTGGGCTTTTCCTAATTTAGGACAACAACTGGAAGGTGTATTTATGGCTGGGGGCAGCACAGGGGTGGGGAAAGCAATGGCCCAGTCGCCAGGGCAGGGCAGAACGAGCAACCATCAAAGACCTTTTTTTTTTTTTTTTTTTTTTTTTTAAACAAGCATGTGTCAGTCCTGGCGAGGCTGCCTGGAGCAGGGAGCCTGGCAGCCCCACGTTGCCCTCCCAGATTTATTCCAGCACCTGCTGCAAGCTCCCTCCCTGCTCCACGTCCCGGCAGCACGGGCGGTGTCAGCAGCACCAAGCAGGGGGCTCGCTCCCCCGAGGCGACGCTCAGCCCAGTTATGGAGAGGGGCACCTCAAGCCCAGGCGATGCCATAAAGTGGAGCAGAGGGATGCTCACACCCTGCTCTGGGGTACGGCGGGGAAATAAATCTGTGCTAAAACCACCTGGCACCATCTGGGGGGGCTCGGGGCAGGGAGAGCTGCACCAAGCCCGCGGGAGCCCACAGAGACTCTCCCAAAATGCTGGAGGCAGCAGCGAGGCTCTGAGGGTGTCGCTTGCTGGGGGGACAGGTGCTCTGGTTGGGGGCACACAGCATGTTTGGTGCCCTGAGACCCCACATAGCTGCCAGCACCCTCCTTCCAGCCCCCTCTGGGGACACGGTGGCACCGAAGTGACATCCACAGGGGCAGCAGGCACGATCTGCCCCCCCTGAGAGCCGCAGGGCGTTTTGCTGGTCCCCCCCTGGATGCCATCCCTGCGGCTGAGATCTGAAACTGTTCTTCCGATCGGAAAAGTGAATTCAAGACCAGGAGCTATCAAAAGCTGCCAGCAGTTCTGGGAGCTGCTCGGTGACAACGGCCCCTGGGGGCACGCCGAGAGCTGCTCGCGGAGCCGCACGGGGGTTTCTGAGCGATCGAGCACCCGAGGCAGGGGCTGGGGAAGCTGCTCACCCGCGGCCACCTCCGTGCCTGCGCAGGAACAGCTCTCTCACAGCTCCACACGAGGAGCCTGGCATGAGGAGCAGAGGAGCACTCACAGACAGGCATCGCGGGGATGTCGGAGAAGTGCTCGCTGCTGGGACGGGCACTGGGAGAGCCCCACGGCCCCGAGCGGCTGCAGGGACCGGCTGGGGACTGGCTGCATCCGTCCCTGGTCCCAAAACTCCACCTAAGCCAGAGAAACGGGGCTGGCAGCTGCTGGCCATGGGGCTGCCCGAGCAGCGGGTGGCAGCTGTGGTGCTCTGAAGGTCACGGCCACCACTGGCGGATGGGCAGCTTCCCTGAGCTCAGATTCAGGACCACTTTTAAACCCACGCTGCACGGTGAACCATGGGTCTGGCAGTCCTGGGGGCTGGAGAGGACACCCAGCCTTGTTCTGGCACAGACCCCAGCAAACCCTCTCCCTGGCGAGGTGGCTGAGCTGATCCTGCTCCTCCCCAGGGGGCTCTGGGAGGTGCCAAAGTGCTCGTGCTGAGCACCCCGCAGCCCGCCTGGGGGACCCCAACTGAGCCCGGCGGCCTCAGAGCGCGCACCACACATGGTTTCACCCGCAACCTGCAACTGGGGGAATGCTCTGTACCAGTACGAGCTATTTTAGATCAGTCTCAACACGCCCCCACCCAAGCGCGCTGCGCAAGCCTCCATCCCAGATGGCCGCATCCATCTCGAGTCCGCACAGCGCAACCCCAGCGGGTGGGGGCCGTGCGGGACGGGGGCTGCGGGGAGCTCCGGGCGTCCTGTGGTGTCGCCAGCCCTCGCCCCAGACCCAGCACTGAGCCCCAGCCACGTGGCAGCAGTTGGTGTTCCCAGGGTTTAGCTCGTTGGGGTGGCCGACGCGCAGCAGTAATTATGAGGGAGGAGGAAAACAAGGTGCCAGACTTTGCTACGAGTCTATAAATAAGGTGGCTTTAAAAGTGTGTTTCGGATCCAAAAAAAAAAAAACAACCAACCCAACAAAACAGGGGGGCAGACCCTGGGGAGCTGCAGCCCGCACAGATCCCTTCCCGACACATCCCCGCCAGCCCCAGGAGCTGCTCTGTCTCCAAGCTACGGCTCCTGGGGACAGCTCGGCGCCCCGTGGGCCCTATTTCACAACAACCCCCGGCCCCGTGATGCTGCCCCTCGCTAGCAGGTTACAAGAACAGAACCCGGGGGATCATCGCCACAGTGGCACCCACTGAGGGGGGGTTTTGGCTCAGGGCACCCTCGCACGGCACCGCCAACGAGGCCCCGGCACCGCCAGCAGCCCCACACCGCTCGGGGCTGTGAGCATCGCAGGTGCCCACAAAACCCACGGAGCGGTGTGGGAGGCACCTCGCCATCCTCCACACTCCCGGAGTCATCTGGGCAGGAGACAAGAAACCCACCACGGCGCGCGGCACACGGCTTGGCCCCTCCACGTGAGGAGGACAACGCCAGCTGGCTCCCTGGCCGGTGACCAGGCCACGTCTCCGTTTGCATGAGGAGCTTTGGCTTGTGGTGCCCCAACCCTGAGCTACGAAAACCCAGGGGGCACCCGGGCTTCTCTGGAGGAGTCCCTGGTGGCTGGAGGACTGCTGCCTGCAGAGCCTCCAAGAAGACCTCGGCCTTCCTCTTCCCCAGCACCTCCTCGCCTCCGACCCTGCACCACGGAGCCACCGACCCCTTTGGTCCGGGCGAGCAGCACCAGGACCAGACGTGGAGAAGCACACGTTGCTCCCCCGCCGCATCTCTTCTCCCCTCTTGCTGAGCGCTTCTCTCCACCTCCCTGCAAACAGTAATTAATTCTCCCTCACAACAGCTCTGCGGGAGGCGGGCACCTCACACCTTTGTTTCTTCTCCAGACTCCGGGGAAAGCGAGGCAGGGAGGCTGGGCTCCTCGCCATGAGACGGAGAGGAGGGAGCCGGTGCCAGAGCCAAGATCCAGAGGCAGAGCCTTCAGCGACCAGCCCAACCCGCGCTGCCAACCCCAGGACTTTCTGGCTCTGCTCGGATCAGACGAGGCAGCAGGAGGTGGCCGGGCCAGCCGAAAGGACATGGCACGGCGGGCGGAGGACGGCGCGGCGAGGGGCTCACCGGCAGGCCCGGCCAAACGCCGCAGGTTGGTTTGCAGACGCTGGGGCTGGCTCAAAAACCAAGGCCCGCGGTCTCTCTGTACATTTTCCAAGCACCGAAACACCCGCTGCACTCCGGCCGCATTTCATCCTTCCTGCATCTCCCCTTCGAGCATCCCAGTGTCTCCTATGAACAGCAACTTCCCAAAATCCTGCACAGAGCTGAGAAGTGCCCGCACGTCACAGCGGGGAAGTGGAACCAGGCAGCGAAGCTGCACGGGGCAGAGCCAAAAGCAGAGCCCCAAGCCCTCAGGATGCTCCGGCAGCCCCCAGGACACGCGCTGCTGGGCACGGACCCCCCAGCAATGCCCGCACGGGGCTTGGGGCTCCAGCAGCCAGCCCGCCCCGTGCCCCAGCCTCCCCTTTCCCCGGCACGGCTTCGATCACCTTCACGTCACCGCCCTACTTCTGCTGGCTGGAAAGAGCAGAACGCGATCAATGCCCACAGCGCTTTTTGGAGACAGTCCCTCCCACGGCAAGAGTCATGAATGGGCTTGCACGCGAAGGCATGACCACGTAATCCTGCCCGGCCACGCTGCCTTTCGGGAGCGGTGTGGGCAGGGACGAGAAGGGCCTCGGATGCGCGCAGGCACCGCGCCGCCACCGGAGCCGGGCTGGACACGAGGGGCTGCAGCCACAGCCTCTGGCCCAGCCGACACAACACCGAGGTGCTTTGCGCAGCAGAGGTTTGCTTCCTGAGCTGCCGCTCCCTTCGGGAAAGGTGTAACTTAGTAGGTCTGGAGGAGAGAAATCAAAGAAAAAAGAGGAATTGGAGAAATCCCGGCCAACGCCCTCTGTCAGGCAGCAGCCCATGGGACAGCCTCGCACCAGCTGGATGGGGACAGCGCTGCCTGCCTACGGGACCTGCCTCCACCCCGATAAGCGGCACGGGCAGAGGCACTGCTGGGCCTTGGGGACAGGAGATGGGTCCCCAAAGCGCCCCGAGAGCTGCTCCAGCACACGAGGTGCCGTCAGGTGCACACACCCACCCCCAGCTCGCAGAGACACTCAGCACCTGCACCTCACTGCTGGTGACCGCAGCCCTCCTGCTCCAGCCATTGCCTGGTCGGGGACGAGGGGACCCCACGGGCTCAGCCCCACAGCCGAGCATCACCCCAGAGCCACCAGCGATGCCCCAGGGCAGCACCTTTGGGACACACGTTTCTGATGGCGCTGCCTCTTTTGTTGCGCCAGAGCTGAGGGGACGGGAGGCAGGGAGCAGAGCCCGGGTGGCGGGGAGGTGACAAAGCCTCCCGAGCCTTTCAGCCACCAGGGATCCCGGTCCCTGCCCACGCGTGGCACCACAAGAGCCCGTTGCAGGCTCTTGGCCGGGCTGGGTGCTCAGGATGGAAGCGGGCACAGGAGAAACGAGAGCGACGGGGACATGGCCTGGTGGGATCCAACCTGAACCCACAGCACGGCTCGCTGCTGGAACAACCGCGGACACTGCAAAGCACCCCAGGCTTGGTGCCCCCCCAGGGGACACCCGCAGCACACTGCTGCACCCACAGGGGGACCTGGGGACCCGAGGGACACGGTGCCAGCGCTGACGCAGGAGGACGAGGCACAGGAGCCCTGAGGAGGAAGGGCTCTGCTCCGTTTAAAGCCCCCGGTGCTGCAGTGGCCTTGCACTCCCCTGACTTACAGCAGCTGCCAGCAGCGCTGGAGGAAGCAGAGCGCAGCGGGAGCACAGAGACACCCCGGTGACACCCCAGTGACACCCCTGTGCCCCCATGTGCTGCTGAACCAGCCCCTATATACCACAGCAGCCCCCTGCCAGCAGAAACACAGGGTGCCAAACGCTGACCCCTCCTCACACCAAAACCCCAGCACAAAGGGGCTGCAGCATCCTCAGGGAGCCAAAGGCACCCACGGAGCAAATCCCACGGGGACGGGCGCTGTGGGCGGGCTGGGGCACCCACAGCCCATCACTGGCACCGTGTCCCCCCCAAACCCCACAGCAGCACCCCACTCGCCCCACCTCGACGTAGCACAAGCATCTCTCCCTGCCTCCTCCTGCAGCCCCAGGGGGCTCCCCGAGCAC
The DNA here is from genome assembly GCF_963932015.1 of Anas acuta. NCBI lineage: Eukaryota > Metazoa > Chordata > Aves > Anseriformes > Anatidae > Anas > Anas acuta. The sequence continues at coordinate 1,706,193 of NC_089004.1, read as the reverse complement.
CCTGAGCTCTGAGCGAGGTGTGCGGGGCACCCGGGCACACGGCGAGCTCCTCGGGGAGCAGAAGCCACCCCGAGGCCGGGTGCTGCCGGAGGCAGGACACTGGGACAAAGTCGGGTTCACCCAACCCACCCACGAAGACGCTTCCCAGCGGAGGCACAGACCTCACCGTGGGATCGCCAACCACCGAGGGACCCCCGTGGTGCCGCGAGCCCCCCGCCACGCAGCCGGATCCACGCCCGCATCCCGAGCGGAGCGCGCTGCTCTCCCCGCGGCGCTCCTCTCCTCGAGCCGCCGGTGACGTCCCGGGCTCGGCGGTGCCATGGGGCCGGGCTGGGCCTCCCGGTGATGCCGGTGAGGGGTGCGTGGTGGAAAAGTTGGGGCCGGCCGGGAGCGCGGCTGGCGGGGAGGCAGCGCAGGCCAATGGGAAGCGCAGAGCATGATGTCACCACGCTCATCGCAGCGTGGCTCGGGCTAACAAAGAGAACAATGAGGCTGCCCAGCGCCCCGCTTCCCCGACGATAAAATGCCCCCCGGGACCCCCGCACCGAGCCCCTCCGGGAGGGACGGGGTCGGGGCAGTGGGGCTGGGGGCAGCGGGAGCAGCGAGCGGCACCAAAACGCCCCCAGGTCGGGGCGCGAGCAGCCCCAGGACCCAGCTCCACCTGGATCTCTGCGGGAGCAGCTCCCTTCCTTTTTATTTTATTTTTTTACCCCCCTTTCTGTCTTTTTTTAAAAAATTTTACTTTTAATTTCCTTACCGGGGGGCTTTTTCCTTCAAGGTGCGACTCGGGGAAGCGGCTATTTGGGATTTCCTCGAGACAAAGCCCCCGCCTGGCACACACACGCCCAGGGCTGAGGCGTGCCCGGGTGTCCTTTTGTGACAGATCCCAGCGAGCTGGGCTCCCCCCCACCCCAAACTGCTCCAAATTTGGGGACTTTCACCTATTCCCACCAGCGGATCCATCCGATGGGCGCCCTTTGGCCGAGGGCTCCGAAACGCCCGGCGTTAGCGCAGGGCGAAGGGGGGAGAGACGGGAGGGTGTGGTGGGGAGGGGGGGGGGAGGTTTTTGGGCTAAAATAAAATCAGGGCTCTCCCCGCAGGCCGTGCCCGTCCCTACCCACCCCGCTGCCACCGACTTGCGGGCAGTCCGGCCATCCCGAGAACTTTCCCTCCGCGCCAGGCGTTCATTCCGCCCGTGCCGGCCTACGTGCGTTAATTCAGATTTACCCTTGCTTTTATTATTTATTATTTTTTTTAATTTTTCCCCCCTCCCATAAAAATCTCAGCTCGCTCATAAAAGCCCCGAGGCGAGCGGGTGCCGCCAGGAAGAGTTTTTTTGGGGGTTTTGTTTTTTTTTGTTTTTTTTTTTTGGGGGGGGGGGGCAGGGATTTCTCGCCGTCAAGTTTCCGCCTCCGCGCCGCTTGGAGGGGGAAAAAAAGAGACAAAGCCCGAAAAGTGACCCAAATCCGAGGGGAGGGGAGAAAGCGAGAATTAAAGCAAAACCCAAACCGGGGGGGGGGGTGGGGAGGGGGGGGGGCTCCGGGCATCCCCCGGGGCCGGTCCCCGAGGGTGGGCGCGGGGTCAGGGGGGGGGATGTCCCATTGTGGGGGGGGGTCCCGGGGCCGTTACCTTGGCGTCCCACGATCTCGGCGACGTGCTCGGAGCTGGGCACGGGCACGCACTCGGTCATGTTGACGCTTTTCTTCCTGCCGCCCAGGATGCTCATCTGCTCGGGCAGCGGCAGCGGCGGGGCGAAGGGCCCGAAAACACCGGGATGGGGGGGGGGGCGGGTGGGGGTGGGGGGGGTGCGGGTGAGGAGGAGGAGGAGGAGGAGGAGGAGGGGGGGGGGGGAGGAAGAGCAGCAGCAGCGGGAGGAGGAGGAGGAGGAGGAGGAGGGGGGGGGGGAGGCGGTGCCGGTTAGCGGGGGGCTGCCCCCGCTCCCCCGGTGGCCTCCCCGAGCCTCGCCGGGCTCCGCTTCCTCCAGAGCCTCCCCCGCCGCCTCGTCCAGCCCCAGCAGCGACAGCTGCGACAGGGCGAACCGCAGGGCGGCCGCTTCGTCCGCCGGTGCTGCCACCGGCTGCTGCTGCTCCTCCCGCTCCGCCTCGGGCTCCGGTTCCTGCCCGGTGGGCGGTGGTGGCGGTGGCGGTGGCGGCGGCGGGGGGCTGAGCAGCGCCAGGCAGCGGGGCGGGCCGCGGGCAGCCTGCCCGCCGTCGGGCTGGTAGATGGAGCCGGGCATGGCGGCGGGAGGAGCGGCCGGGGCGGTGCCGCTGCCGCTGCCGCTTCCCGGGGCCCGGTGCCCGCCGCACGCCGCCGCCGCTCTGCGCCCCCTCCCCCCCCCCCCTCCCCCCCTCACAGCCACCGCCCCCCCCCCGGGCCCCGCCCCTCCCCGCCCCGACAATGGGCCGCGCCCCGCCGTGCGCATGCGCGTGCACAGCGAGGGGCGGGGCCTAACGGAGCCACGCCCCCTCCTTCGAGCTCCGCCTCCCCGCTCGCACGGCTCCGCCCCGCCCCTCGCTGCTCGGCCACGCCCCCTCCGCGTGGCTCCGCCCCCTCGGCCCAAGGCCACGCCCACTCCCCTCGTGGCTCCGCCCCCCCCGGGATCCGGGAGCTGAGCCCCGGGGCCACGGCCACGGCCCCGCGGGGACCCCCCCGGGGGCTGCAGGGAGCCGGAGCCCGGCCCCGCCTGGGGAGGGTCCGGAACACGATGTAAGAATGGGGGAGGTGGGCGGGGGGGGGGGGGAGCTGCGGGACCCCCGGGGATGGGGCACAAGGCTCCAGGACCACCAGGTTTGGGGGCTGCCTGCGGGACCCCCAATGCGGGGACCCCCAAGCTTAGGGTCTGCCTTCAGGACCCCCAATGAGGGACCCCCAATGCTCCAGGGCTGCAGGACTCTCAAGCTTGGGGGCTGCCTTCAGGACCCCCAGGCTCCAGGGGCTGCCTTCAGACCCCCCAGTCCCAGCCCAGCCCCCCCAGTCCCAGCCCTGCCCGCCCCCAGGAGCCCCCAGCAGTGACAGCAGGGACGCAGCAGGTCCGGCTCTGCACAGCCCTTTATTTGCTGGGGCGCCTCTCCCCCAGGACAGAGGACACAGCAGCAAAGGGTCGGCCACAGCCCACCCGGCCCCCCCCCCCCAAACACAGGCAGCCAGCCCAGGTCAAGCCCCCATGTTCACAAATTCAAGGGTCTTCCCCCAAATCGTTTTCTCCACCTGGGCCACGGGGTTATAGGGAATTTCCACAGACGGAGCTTTAAGGAACCCTTCCTGGCAGTGAGGACACGCTATCTCACCCTAATGCACCAATTATTAGGTCACCCGCTACCTCACATGCCCAGATTCCCTGCTCAGATTCCACAGGTCCAATTCTCAAGCTTCATTTTCCCCATTCTCATGTAACTGCCTTCCCAAAGTGCTGTCTTTGGGACTAATTCAGCCACTCAGCTTGGGGTTGTTTTTAATTGCGAGCACCACCACCCGTGTCTGGTCCAGAACCCCCCCTTCCAAACAGCCGCGCTCTGTTTGCGTTTCACAGAGCCCTGTAAACATTAACTCCTGCCAGCCAGCAGCCCAAACACACGGGCAGTCCCTCAGCTTCCACATTTTGCCCTTCAGTTGGTGACTCTGCTACGGGGATGGACTTTCACCCCATACTTCTGCCACTCGGGATGGTTCAGCTTGTATGTCATCTCAGCGAGATAACAGCCACGGGGAACTGCCCCCGTCCTTCTTTCCATTCCCCTTACCTACCCATCTAAACGTAAAATGTTTCCATGAAGGATTTTCAGCAGCTGGAAGATGTGAAGTTTCCTCCTTTCACCTCGGAGCTCTTGGTTTAGGGCTGACCGGCTCTTGGGTGGCTGCAACAAGGAGACGGCTGCAACTTCTCCTTCCCCAGGCATTCACAGCTCCGTTCCACCAGGATCAGGCCGCGTCTGCCCAACCTCCTCAGCTCCTGCAGAGATCCATGAGCACATCTTGCTTCCTCCCACCTCAGCCTCCTCGTCCCCTTTTCCATCCCCGTGCCACGGGCTGGCAGCTCCCGGCGCGTTAGGGCCAGCTCGCCCTGCTGCGGGCTGAGGCTTCTCCTCGAGGGACAGATGTGGCCAAACCAGCAGATCCCAGCCACGCAGGCTGGCTGAGAGACATCTCCTCCTCTCACTTCCCAAAATATTGAATGCACTAAGTTGAAACACCCCGCTGAACTACTAAAAATAGTGGGTTTTCCATTACTTGCGGTTAAACGGTACGTCCCCCTTCCGAGCTTCTCCGATATACAGAAATTGGAAACTCATCAACGACCAACTAACCCCATGCCTCTCACAACTTCTGCGGGCAGCTGCACCAGGGCAGGAGCCTCCCCCTGTGCTGTGAACCTGCCTGAACCAACCCTTACGTCCTCGCAAGGCAAACCCTGCGGCACGCTGACCACCACGGGCCACCAGCCCAGCACCTTGCGAGCCCCACCAGGAGCGCTGCACGTGGGCTCTCTCACCCCAGCAGCTACACCACCAGCTCCCAACGCTGTCAGTTTTGCCTACACTGTGCTCTCTCAGTCCTCTTGGGAATTCACTACGTCAAGTCCAACAACACTTAGAGACGCTGCCAGTTCTTAAAGTGCTTTTGGCAAACCTGGTTCGTAGATGCTCTGCCTATGATCTGTTCCATTTTCAGCAGAACTAGCTCACGCTTTCTTCTTTCCCTAGATTCTTAATTTCATTCGTGACCCTAAGTTGCCTTTTTTCTTAACCTGAGTAATGAGCAAGTCTTTAAAAGCCTTGCCTTTGTTAACAAAGAATTTGTCTATGTAATCCATTTCTCTAGCACAGCTCCAGTTCTTTAACAAAAAAAAAAAAAAAAAAAGCAACCATACAGATTGAACTTCCCTAAACACAACTGAAAAGAGAAGGCCCTCACTTGCTGCTTCCAAGCCCACCTCTACAGTCCACGCCAGAAGGTTTCCCCATTTCCTATCCGGTCCCATTCACTCCTCTGCTGCTTTGCACTGCCTGTAAACCTCTGCCAGGCAGTCCCAGTTACCACAACCGATCCTGGAGGTGCTTGGAGGTGCTCTCCGGGTCACAAACCTCCTTTGCTCACTTCCCACGTGGCATCACGCTTACAGAACAGGCATTTTCTGTCCACAGCTATCACATGAGGAGAGACTTACTGCACTTTCTGTGTAGCTTGGAAGTGGGGTGCAGGCGTCGTCATCAGCTGAAGCAGGTCCCCGACCAGCACAGAACAAGGACGTCGCTCAGAGTGACCTGTACAGCCCCCTGTGCACATACAGGGAGTTAAAGAATGCTGTACTAAAGCACAGCAAAGGTGTAACAGCACATTGAGCCATTTTCTGCACGGCGAAATAGATCAATATAGCTACAGCAAAGTTATTATTACCACCACAGCTATGCAAGTAAAACTCCCTCAAGTGTGATTCTGTGACAGCCACGTCTATTTCAGGTCAAGTGTGCAAATGCAGAAGTTAAAATGCCCTAGCTAGAATATTTATTGTGCTATAAAGACCAAGCCCTAAAAGGAGGAGATACTGAACATAGAGGGGAGGGGAGGAAAAACCCCACACTTGTTTCCTTTCCTTTTAATCACAGCACATTAGCCAAATGCGATAAACGGGACCCAGGGTTTAGGTGGGGAAAATACTTCTGGAGGATGACTGCAAGTGGTTCCTCTAACTCTTTCGGAGATCAAACTCGACTTTCTGCACTGTTCTTCAAGCACATGCAAACATCATGCAAAAAATACACGCTCTGAGCGGTGCAGAAGAGGTGGTGCAGCTTGGAGAAGAACTATAAAAAAGTCCTCACTTGTGTGTGGGAAGGCTTATGGGAATATTTCAGCACATCAGGAGCTGAATCACTGCATGTAGGTGGAGCCAGACAGATTGACAAGATCTGCAACTTGAAAAATGACCTAAGTCTGAGATCAATCATCTCAAAAGTAGCTGACTGAGGGAACAACATATGGAGACGGATCAAGGTGACGAGGCTGAATGTCAGCACGGCAGGGAAAAACTGCATTAGATGCACATGCTACAACTGACCGAGCATTGTGCAACTCAAAGCACGGACAACTGCATTCCTCCCGGCATAACAGGCTGAGCGCTCTTTTCTTCTGTTGCCTTTCAGTGTCACCACAACTTTATCTCAACAGACTCTTGTCTACTACAGCAGCACGTAAAAAAGGCACTCTGGGGGAAGCCATTAGCAAACGTCTCTTTTTCATGCATTAGATTAATGAAGAATCTGGCTTTCAGGTAACGACTTCTGAAAAGTTGTGGAGCAGCCACTCGATGCAAAACTAAGAATTAATTGTACATCAGATAAAAGCATGAAAAAATAAAAAGACTGTGCACCCAGCTTTCAAGTTTCACAGCCCTTCAGATCACTGAATCCTAGTAAGATCTGCTCTAGAGGTTAACCCAGGACATAAAACCGGACTCAAATTACAAACAAACCCAAGTAATAACTTATTATTCAACTCTTTCAGGAACTTGGGAGCCGATTCGTCAGAAGACCTGTATTTTACACATGCAAACACACAGATTTCTACAGCTAAGCAGTTCCTGACTTCTGCCAGTGGAGACAAAGAATTTATGAGGTCATTCAGTGCCCCACTATTCCAATTCAGCATGAGCTCAGAATATTTCCATTTGTGCCTCTGTAAAGTAAGAATACACTAAACATAAAAAGATTAATTTACCATCAGTATCATCAATACTGAATTAGAATGCTAACCGATCACCCTGACAAGCATTTCAAATACAGTTTGGTAGGTCATTCTGAAGTTCAACATGTTTTTTTCTTCATCATTCTCACAAGTGCCCTCTCACTGTAAAACAGGCTTTAGCAAATGCTGTCCTGTGCCGTTGGGATCAAACTGAAGGGTAATGGTTTTCCCTCTTTAGTTCAGGGAAAATTCCCACCCCTGGAAGTGTTCAAGGCCAGGCTGGATGGGGCTTTGAGCAACCTGGTCTAGCAAGAGGTGTTCCTGCCCCTGGTGGGGGGGTGGAATTAGATGATTTTTAAGGTCCCTTCCAATCCAAATCATTCCATGATTCTGTGAACACAGTTGATCTCTGCTCATCTGAGAATAAATCCAAGTTTTAAGCTTGCTATATCCTCTACAGGACACCATTTTCCATGCCGTGGAATGGATTCTGACCGCGGGCAGGCAGGAGGCAGTACGCCACCACCTCAGGTCTGTGTGTCTGCTTCCAGCAGGAGCTGAGATGCACAACGCAGGTACCATCGAGTTTATGCTCAGTGACAACAGCTAAGAATATGCACTCTGATAGGGGATAACTGGCATCATCCAAAGACTCACATGCACAGCAATCCCAAATGAACAGGACTGACTCGATAGTTAATGGTGAAAAACTTTTTCTTCATTAAACACAAGCATTCTTCCCATTCCCTCCCTCCATTTGTGTCAAGCCCTTTAAACACGTTATCCTACCTGCTTTTTGAGGACTGGGAGAATCAGGCTACATTGAACAGGCTTTCTTTAAAGCGAGACAAAAAGGACGTGACTCAGAGGTGCTGAAAGACTTAGTTACCCTTTTGTATGTTCTGCTGTATCTACCTCCTGCAAAGTAGTACGGAGTAGGAGTGAAGGGAAAAAAAAAAATACAGTAAGCAACTAGACAGAGTCAGAAGGAAGAGCTGAGCCTGTAGGTAGGTTATCAGACCCAGGGAACAGACCTGAACAGAAGGTAGGGAGGGATCTGGATGGAGGTGAGATGGCTTCGCCCCCTCTCAGGGCGGGACGCAGCCTGGGAGGCCCCTGGCCCTCACTGCCTGCACCCAGCCCGACCTGGGCCTGGGGGCCATGGGGATGCTCAGGGGCCAGGGCAGCTCTGCTACGAGGACAGGCTGGGAGAGCTGGGGGTGTTCAACCTGGAGAAGAGAAGACTCCAGGGAAACCTTCCAGTGGCCTGCCAGTACCTAAAGGGGCTGCAGGAATCAGAGAATCACAGAATTGTAGGGGTTGGAAGGGCCCTCAAGAGATCACCAGGCCCACCCCCCCTGCCAAAGCAGTTCCCAGAGCAGGCTGCCCAGGGAGGCATCCAGACGGGCCTTGAATATCTGCAGAGAAGGAGCCCCCCCAGCCTCCCTGGGCAGCCTGTCCCAGCGCTCCGGCACCCTCCCTGTGAAGAAGTTCTTTGGCGTGTTGGTGCGGAACTGCCTGGGCTCCATTTGGTGGCCACTGCCCCTTGTCCTGTCCCCACAAACCACTGACAAGAGGTTGGCCATGTCCCTCTGTCTCCCACACCTCAGGTATTTGTAAACATTGATAAGATCCCCTCTCAGCCTTCTTTTCTTGAGGCTGAACAGACCCAGGTCCCTCAGCCTTTCCTCACAGGGGAAATGCTCCAGGCCCCGTATCATCTTTGTAGCCCTCTGCTGGTCTCTGCAGGAGATCCCTGTCTTTTTTTGTACTGGGGAGCCCAGAACTGGAACTGGGAAAGCTGGGGAGGGGCTCTTTGTCAGGGGGAGGACAGTGACAGAACAAGGGGTAATGGCTTTAAGCTATAAGAGAGTAGGTTTAAATTCAATATTAGGAGGAAATTCTTCCCTCTGAGGGCGGTGAGGCCCTGGCTGCGGCTGCCCCATCCCTGGCAGTGCCCAAGGCCAGGCTGGATGGGGCTGGGGGCAGCCTGGGCTGCTGGGGGGGTCGTGCCCATGGCAGGGTGGGATGGGGTGGGCTTCGAGGTCCCTTCCAACTCAAACCACTCCATGGTTCTGTGCTTTTGACTGCTGGCAGGGAGCCTGGAGAGCCGCCTGTTGGGCGCATTGTGCGCTTTCACAGAAAGAACTGGGAACCCGTTAATTTTCTAAAATGCTCTCCCACACACAGAACTGTTGCAGTTGCCACAGAGGTAACATTCAATGGCAAACAGGAGGGAAGAAAGGCAAGAGTATGTTTGGTAATGATACTAAAAGAACAATTAAAAGTTGATGAGAAACAGCCAAGACAAAGTTAGACAGAGATGAGTAAGCAGTAGTCCTGAAAAACTAAGGATAAAGGATTAGGTGTAATATCCAAGGCCTCAAAAATTAAATAAGCAGGCCTGGAAAGAAAATTTGATTACCAGCTTGTGTGTTTCAAAGGAGAAAGTCTTAAACCATGGATAATACCAACTACATGGCTACAGAGACTTGCTACTTACTGCAGAGAAACACAGTTACGCAGCAGCTCTGCAGAAGGTACAGCAGCATCAGTGGATTTTAACTTTTAAAAATCTGTGGGTGCAGCCCTCAGTTGTGCAACTTGGTGCCTTTCACAGGATTGGCACAAATACTAGTTTGAACCAAGGAAACTTTAACAGGACAGCCTGCTGCCTCTTCCCTCTGTTCCTCCAATTGCTACAGTCAGCCTGTAAAAGATTAGTTTGCAGCAAGACATCTGCAAAATACATTTAACCTTCATTTACATTCCCATTCAACGTTTTCTTAGTTTATAGAAAGGAGCAACGGGACAGTCTCCTATAGCTATAAAGAAGCTGAATTACCTCCACCAGTAGCTGATAAACTAGCACCGATGAAAAGGTTTCTTTCAGCACAGTTTGTCTCGCACAAAGTGAATGCTTTTAGCTTCCACTGCAACTAAAATGAATTTTACTGATGGAAACACATGTTTCTGATTTGCAAAGTTCATTTCAGCAAGCCTGTTTTCACACAGGAAGCAGAACAGAATAGTGCATTTATCAGTGAATTCTAATTTAAAATATTTTTGCTTTAATACTATCACTAATAATTCACAGCCCTGAAACAAAGGACTCCGTATGTCAGGCTTAACATACCTACATTTTAACAGTCCAGCCATGTCACTCATGCCTGTTTTCCCTTCCTAAGGTGCTCAGGTTACAAGCAAGACAACTCCTCCCTTTTCTTGCTCAACAGGCAGTTCAGCAAGTTCAACTTCGGATGCGAATCAAGCTAACTTTTTCTCGGGCAGAACCACCTACAAAAGGTCTGCAGGATAAATCTAAACTGCACCAATACCCATGCAAATTCATTTACGTTTATTGATTGCCCAAAATTTTATCCAACTAGAATTCAGTAAAAATAATACTGGTAATAAACAAGCAGGGAGAATTAAATTCCCTTAACTTTGTTAAGTTTTAAAAAACACAGCAGAGAAAAAAACCTGAGTCATCTTAACGGAACAGCTCCAACACACTTTGCGCAAGATAAAATCTGAAGTCTTAAACAACCAGGAGTCTCTTTCACTTTTGCACAGTAAAACTGTGTTTTGAGGGTTTTTGCCCTATCTACCAACATCAAGAAAACCAATTTCCCTCATCTCCTCCAGCCAGTGCCCTCTAGAACTAGGCAAGCGGCTGTTTCCAAGTGAAACAAGAAAAATCTGAGCATGACACAGGATAAGTACAGTTTTTGTGAATGCAGATAGTACATATCCGACGTTACATTGCCTACAGAAAAAGATGAAAAACTTCAACTGTATTGGACAAGTTCCTACCCTCCCCAGTGAAGATGCACAAAGACCACTAAAATCTGCTTATATGTCACTTCCAAAAAGGATTAAACTAGCTGAATATAAATAACTAACTACCCACAGAGCTTGGTGTAATTATTTTTATAGAAAATAGCCAACCAGAATAGATTATTTGTGCAACCAGTGTGCAGGACAAACGTAAGGCTATTTTGCACTGCTGCTTTGTATTACATACATTTATAATCTTTGAGGACAACAGAAAGGTGCTGTTACCACTCATGGAAATAATTACTGTTTTCAAAAGCATCCTCACAACTGCTTCTCCAAGCAGAGGAACCTGGTCTCAGACAGAACCACTGCAACTACATTCACATGTAACAACTGCTGTATATTATGAAAAGTTAAAGATTTTGCTGAACTCCATTCAATTACTTTTCCTACATGTCTTATTAACTAATCATCTGCTTCAAAAGCTCTACCTCAAATAGCAACTACTTTCTCCACCTTGGGGATATATTCGACAAAGGCAGACAACTATGTGCCCCTTGGTCATGTCCATGGCAGTAGGCTGTGGCAAGACAAACTAACCCAGCTGTTGGTGCAGCACCATGAGAAAGACAACAGGCTCACTTAAAAGGAACGTTTCATTCACTTACCTGTCTCACTAAGCAGGTAAAGTTATTCCCTGGGATGTGACAGGAAACCCGGGCCCCTTTTTGGTACTTTGAACAATCAACTCCATATGAGTGAAAACAAACTTTTTAAAGGGCTGACAGGGAAAAAAAGAGCTCAGCAAGGAAAGTAGAGGTATGAAAACAAAAGAGCTGGCACACAAGTTAGAAACAATTTAAACTTAATTAATTCTTCTTAATGAATCTTCAATGCATCAAAAGACTAGTATCAACTTCTTAATCATCTGAGTCCTGGTGCTTACATATGTTTAAAATTTATTTTGATTAAAATAAAAAGTAAAAGACATCACTAGATATTTAAAAAGTTTTTAAAAAGTCAAAAGAAATAGTGTCAGAACAAGATGGCCATGTTCAAGAAACCCCCTCCAGGATGGATTGTAAACTGCTAGAGTTGAGATTCAGACGACCACATCAGCAACTCGCCCGTTACACAGGACATCCTGGTAGCCTCTTCCTCAGTGAGGACACAGAGGACTCTGCAGCAAGAAGGAACTGGCTTTCCACAAGTTTCATCCATTCTCCTCTTCTGGGTCTCAAACGTCAAGATCCAAATGTCAGAACAGAGCCCACCACAGAAACGCAAGAGCTTTTCTGCAAGGGGCACAGCACAAAAACTCCAAGCAGGGGCTTGAGGGAGACCAGAAGAATCTCTACTTTGTGAGAAACATTTAATTCAACACAATGAATTACAAGAGGACAGATTTACAGAATAATAACCGTAACAGACTGTTCAAAAAGGAAAGTAATTTTCACTGGCTGCAGTAGCAGGTAAAGTTCCCCAGAGGAATACCTGGTAGAGCAGCAGCAAAGTACAATTCAGTCTTCTTGCAGTACTCCAAATGAGCAGTATCAAAGAATTTTGTATTCTCACATCTTTAAGAAAAGAGTTAATATAGTATCAGTCACTTTGGCATGGGATATTTTTCAAGGAGCTTAAACCTATTCAGATCACTACACTGAACTACTCCCAAAGGCTATTACTCGCCAGGCAATTCCCCTGGTCCCTTGCTGTTCCTGCTAATCATTCTTACATGATAAAGGCTCTGGGAGCTACTTTCTTCCCCAAGTTTTGGGATACCAACAACTTGTACAATTGGTTAGTGGCACAATATTTCATCCACCACTTTATACTGTACTTTCAGCTGAGACATCCATGCACAAATTATGCAATGGATACCCTAAGACTAAAATAACTTCTGCAACCTAGTCAACGCATTCTCCAAGCTACACACACATCTTTCTCCCATCTCTCTATCCTCCCTCCCCAGATAAATCCCTTTTTAGCCACAAGTTACCCCAATATGCTCACAGTTGTACTAGAAGAGACTGATGAATCAATCAAGGTACCCATGGTGAAGCCAAATACTTATAAACACATTAAGGCAGGTTTCACATCATTTCATTTTTTGGACACAAAATGCTGGTCACTTCACTGCACATGCAAATAAGAAAGATTTAATACTTAATAAAAAGCTTTAGATTCATTTAGATATCAATTATAGAAAAATCAACCTTTTGCCTTTCTTGTTTTTAAAAGAGGTCAGAACATTACTGCACATGAAAGCAGATGTGTAGACACACCTATTGGAATGGATCCCCTTCCCTCCACACACACAGAAACAGAGGTCAGGGTTCTTGGCACCAGAAGAGAAAAGAGGAAGTCTTCCTCATTGTCAGTCAGAAATGAGTCATCCTTCCATTCTGAGTTGAGAAGGTCCTTCTGACCAGACCTAAACCAACGCAAAATATACCACAGAGCGGGTATATTTATCTTCAAAACTCTGTTCTGCTATGCTTGGACATACACAGAACTCTGTATCTAAAATGTGCACAGTAGTGCATTCGGTGTGGTGTTGGAACTCGCTAAAAACCAGATTGCCATTGACCAGCTCCTCACGTGTAACTTCCCCTACTCATCAAAACCTCAGGTGGAAGAGGCACTGGTAGTTCATCTCTGAGACTACGCTTTCAAGACCAATGTGGTCTTGCGAGGAAAATGAAATTCACTGACCCAAATAGACACATGGAATGACAATCCACAACATAAAATGACCTCCCTACAGTCTGGTACAAACAGGTAGCCTACAGCAGAGTAGCCAAGGAGTGAAAACAGCATCTCTCTCACTTGCATTAGAGAGAAAATGGCTTTGATGGGTCATTGTTAAAGATACTTTGCTAGAAAAGCTTGAAAAATCACTGACCCACAAAAAAAAAAAAAAAAAGGACAGGAAGTTTGGTTCCTATTATATTCCCTCCCACTCTTTTATATTCCTTTATCCCCTCCCATTTTTGTCTTCCTGATTACCCTACCCCTTTAGAAAAAGGAGGGGGAGTAGAGTTTAGTCAAGTTCCATCTTCAAAACTACCCAGCAATTAATGAACCATCAGCTTCTCAACTTTTCCTGAAGTGTACATCAAAATGCTCATAGGTACAGTCGGATTGTTGGTGCAATTTACTCTGCAGACACTCTTGGCTTTGTAAATAGTTGTGCTGACCCTGCTGATAGGGTTTATACTGGGAATTCTTAGATGGAACTCCCTAGAAGAAAAAGAAAAAAGACCTCGTAAGTTAGCAGACACTTTTAAACACCTTTGTAGCAAGCACACTCTTAAAAGAATAAATAAAGCACCATTGGCAAAACACAGCCGTTTCTTTATCTCCTGTTTTTCACCTTCAGCAGACAGTTTGTTCTGGTTCTTTGCTGCTGCCAGACCTTTGTAGTAGAAAGGAATGCAAGATATTCACTGTCCAAATAAAGCTACTGTTAGTCATGTGGTAAAACAGGAAAACATAAAGAGCCCAGATAGAAGATGGTATCTCCCAAACGCCAAACAGATTTCACAGTATAATCAACCTTCCAGCATGAAGGATCGCTTAACATTAAATCATTCTTCATTCTACCTGACACTGAAATACAGCTGCCACTCCCTCCGAAGGGGGTTTTCTTTTCTTCTGCTCTTCATCCTAACGATTCCTTTCTTCCTCCACATTCTCCACTCTTGCCTCACAGGCTCACACAACCGGAGTCTGCATAATGAAGCGCCCTGGGTATTGGCTATCCTATCCCAGCGACAGAGCACTAATTGCTTTTCTCAGGCTAAAACTTAAAATGATCAAAAATTAAAACCAGTGAGCTCTGTTTTTATCTCATTGCACGAGCTCCCCTGATGAAACACACAGGCAAGGGTTACATCAAACAACACAGCAAGGAGACACTTTGCTTCACAGGATGGTGCTCTGTCCCTGCCTAGTGCAACAGGCAACGCTTAAGGAACAGTTGGTGTACCTTGGCTTGGCTTTATAAAACTGCCTCCCCCCCACCCCATTACTACACAGTGAGGATTTATTATTCAGAGCTATTTTGGTTTATAAGACAACAAAAAAAAAATCCATTTGCACCTTTAAAGAGGTCCACTGCACAAGTGGGAGTCAGAGAGGGACTTGAAAACAAGAAGCAAGCCCATTATAATTGTTTTAAGGGATACACGGTGTAAAGGCACACTTCTGGGAATCCTGCAGGTACCGTTGTTAACCATTTTTTTCAGTTATTTACAAATTTTGAATACATACATTCTTCTGTTACTTTCGGTTTGCTAATTCCTGCCACAAAGTATTTTAGCAACTTCCTTCTTTTGATGGTCAGGTCGCCCTTTCTGACTTCTAAAATGTTAGTTAAAATTTCCACTCCTCTGCCTTCTAATACACCCTGCAAGAAAATGCTTACTAAAAAAGCAAAGGTTAGCCAAAAATGGAGGGAGGGGAACTAAATCCATAAGATGGCAGCTGCCCTTCCTGCCCACAGTATCCTCTTCCCTGTCATAGGTAGTAATAAATAAACTGGGGAAAAAAATGACCACAAAACAGGTGAACGTTTAGGAACTGACCCAGTTTCAAGACAGAACCCTCCAAGTGCTTACACACACATTCTGGTTACGCTTTTAGCCCATCTGACACAAACATAAAGCCCCAAACATTTGATGACAATAAAAACTCACCAGCCATCATACCCCTCAAAACATTTGATTTTTTTGGTGAAAAGAGCACTTTTGAAAATGTGTGCTAAGAAGCAAAGATTTGTTGATATATGCCAGGATTCCCTCTGAAACCATTTCTGTCTTCAGAACTATTCGGTACAACTTAAGGAGAAAAGAAAGTTGTCATACTACCTGGACTATACATTCTCCATCTCCTGGTCGTGATCCTGTTCCTCTTCCTCCTCCTCCTCTTCTCCTTCTTCCTCACCTCCTTCTTTCTCTGAAGGAGCTTCCCCATCTCTTGCAATTTCCTCTACGTGGGCAAGCATGTCAGCCATCAGGGCTTCCTCCAGCCTCTTTCGCACCTGCTGCACCAGCTCCTCTTGCTTCCTGCCCCAAATCAATGAACACTTGAATTAATTCTCAAACATAGCTATTTCAAGGGAAAGAAATCTTATATTGCTCATCCATGAGGCTGGGCAGAGAAGCACAGTTTTGAAAGAGCCCTCAGTAAGAACTGCACTGCAAAAAAACCCGCCTGGCATTACACTTTAAGTGAAGCTGAGAAACACTTTATAAAAGTTGCCCAATTCTTTCTATTGTGAGTCCTTACTACTGATTGTACAATTTCTTAATTCTGGCTGAAATTTGCAGCTGGTTCAAGATTTTATTTTTTTTTTAATCACAAATATTAATTTAAGCAAGAAAAAGTCAGCCTACCCTGCTCAGATTTCCAAAAACAAGAATGGATTTTTTTTTTTTTGACTATTTCATTTTTTTTCCCTTCATTCTCCTTTTGAGTAACAATCTTAAATTTTACAGCTTCTTTTATCTCAAAGTCACAGTGATGTAAAGAAGCGGTCAACAATTTGTGGCTCATGGGACTCCTATTTCATCTCAGCCACAGGAAATCAGAAAGTTATAAACAGACCTTTTTTCCTGGTCATTCATGTATAAATCACACGGAAGGAGTCATCCTGTAGTTCAAAAAGATTTACCAGCTGAACAGTCAAAACAATTACTGCCTTTGTACACTGCTAATGAATGTGAAGTAGTGTGATTTCAGGTTGAGAATGGAATATACCAAGGACATTATCAAGTGCTTAAAGCTGAATTTGACCAATTTTGATTCACTGAAAGCAAGCTATACCTACATAAATGGCATCCTTATTTGCTGCCACAGCAGTGGCTAATGCTTTTATTTGATCTTGTGTTGTCACAAAGGAGTAAGATGGTGAAAGTCTAATTTTTAGCATTTCCCCAATCCCTCCTTTGCTTAAGAGTTGCCTTAGTCAAGGTTACTCAAATTCAGATACCCCTTTTTCAGTAACAGGAGACATACTGACATGAAGAACAAATATGAACATGAAACTTCAGAGTAAGCAAGCACGGGTTAAAATAAAAAATAATATGTTTTAAGTACATCCACGAGAGCTGCTTTGTGTAACAACTCTTTCTACTCTTCTAATAAAGACATTAAAATTAACTCAGCAAGCCCTAGTGCTCTATCAAACATTTCAACTCGCCAGTGAAAAAAACGTGGTGCTGTTTTACCACAAGAAAACACGTTCCAAGGCAGTATCTGCTATTTCTAGGTAATACCTAATATCTTCATCTGTCACCATAAATGCTTTGCAAAGCGGCTGCGAAGTGTTTAGCCAAACTCCAGGATTCTTCTCGACGGCTGCAGACAGCTGGCCAGTGATGGGCATAGTGCTGGTGTGCAGAGCACTAGCGATAGCAGAGAGAAGGGTTTCATCAGTGCAACCAGGTCCAACCCCTGCAAGCCGGAGGAAAAGCAACAATCAGCATGGCACACGACAACATGGCACATCAAGACAACAGCAGTAATTTCAGATTTAACGGCAAAGCACGCGCTCTCATTTAGAAAGTCAACACAACAAATCTCAGACCTCAACACTTCCAACGGCACCTGTGCTCCCAAGGTTATGCAAACCTAGATCAATTCCTCATTATGTTACATAAAAAACAACCTGGGAATGGAAGCTCTTTAAACAAGCACTGCTGCTGGAAAACAAACCAACAAAGTCAAGAAACTTTGCCACTTCCTCTCATTATGCTTCAGCATCCCCCGAGGAGTACTGAGGGCTCCTGCTGAAGCGGGAGCGGTCCCCAGCACCGAGGAGCAGGAGGAGGTTGACACAATACCTTCAGATCACCGCTGCCTGGGATCAAAACGCCACCCCTGGAGTTGAGGGCAGACTCTGATTACCTTGTAAACCTTTTGGAAGGTCCATTGTTTTCACCAGCTCCTCCGCAATGTCAAAAGCATTCAGTCCACTTAATTTCTTCTCCCAGAAGAGCTGACATCAAAGAAAGTGTTTATTGGTACAAAGCAGGGAAATGGAATCGACAAGCACACAAAGCACCTGCTTACAAGCAGAAAGGGAAGGGCGCTGCTGCAGACAGTTTTATATTGGATTTACTGCAGAAGTGGTCTGAAGGCGGGGAGCAATCCTCATTACCAATCTCACATCTCTGTCCTGATTTACTGCCTGGAAAAAGACTTTCCTTTCCTCCAGGGACTGGTACTCACTGCTTCTGAACGGGAACAGCAAGGCAATGCTCGCTTGCTTTCACCCCAGTGCACACACAGTATGGGACAGCTGTTTTTTTTACACTACTGTTCCTCTTTTGCTGCCTCGCATATGCCACAGAACTGAAGTTAAGGAATGCAGAACTCGTCCAAGCTATTTATGAGGTCAGACATTGTTTTATTCCTCTCTAGGCGTTTCTCATGGGAAGGATCACCGCGAGACCTTCGAAGAATTTTGAACTACGGGTTCTCCTCAGACCTAAACAGAAGTGAACCCATGATTTGGTGGGAAGTCAGATACTAAAACTAGATAAACTTTCAACTCTCAATCTACGTGTTTAGGGATGACCAATGCATAGCTGGAGTATATTTTTTCTTACAACAAAGCAATTTTATTGAGGCTTTGAAAAATGGAAAATTTTACCCTATACAGTCCAGACACATCCCCTTTCCACACCTGTCAAAATCTGAGCGTAACTGAACCCACACTACTTTTCCAATTACAAGCTCCTAAAACGAGGAAGGAGGGCAGTCAAAGCCCAAACACATAGGCTGGATGCTCGTTAGCTACGACTTTCAAATAGGCAAATATAAAGCCAGCACATGATGGGACTTTGTAGTGCTTTACAATTCTGAGGAAACATCTGGAGTCAATTGAGCAGAGGTTTCACTATACTATATTCTGGTAAAATGAGTAAGGAAAACCCAGACTGAGTCTACAAAGCTGCACTGCAACAAGTAGTAACGTGAGCAGGAAACTACAGAGGCTGGCTTACCTCCTGCACTGGGACTGATCTCTGCTGTCTAATGACTGTATTCATGTAACAATCTCTCCCTCAACAGGACACAAATCTCTATTCAGCTCAGGTTTTTTTGCACATCAACTTCTTACTTTTAGTGTCTTATTGTCCTACCTAGCCAAGGAGTTTATAGGAGGAGCAACACCACAAACACACGTGTCCTACCTCTTTAGGAAACAAAGCCCACAAGCCTTGTTAAAAAATAAATAAATAAATAAATAAAGCCACTCCATTTCAAATAGAATCTAAATCACACTTCAGAAAGATAAGTTCTTAAGTTTGCATAAAAAGTTTTCAGCACAAGAGGTTATTTTATAAGGTAAATCACTTTCCTCTTCAAACGATGCATTTTAATTCCACCAGACCTGCCAGAGTTTAAGGTATACCAGTAATTGACACCATCGACAGTGCATGAGCAGACTAATGAAGCTGAACGTCTAGTTTCCAAAAGGTATAAAGACAGACGCGCCACAGGAAAGGATTCACAGAATCCCTGGTGTGAGCTCTGCGGAGGCAACAGGCTGTCAGCTCTACCTAACACTAATGAAAGGAGAACGCCTTCCAAAGGCTGCTTTGAACACGTAAGCCTCATTTGAACCAATGCCCAGCTTCAAAGGTACATTTGCCCTAAGCACACTTTTTGCATCTTTCACGAGATGAAATTAAGCTGAAAGATTTCCTTTACTTCTGGTGTATTCTCTTGTTTGAAAATATACAGTGCGAGAAGAAAAACAACAACTTTACATTAATGACGTTCCAAGGGAATTTCTAACCATACTCATCCAGGCAGAGTTAACTGCTAATGATACACCCATCCAAAAAAAGGCCCGTGCAGGGGGTACAAGCCCTTGCAGCACATCACAAGCACCACGCTGCAGTCTGCACACAAAACAGGGATTTCTTGAAACACAGAATTCTAATACACTTGGAACATTTTATAATGATTACAATGTAAATTTCCTCTAAATTGTTTGACTTCTGTCTACATTTGTAGATAGGTCTTGAAGACGTTTTTAACTAAAATAGAACTGTGACCTTACCAAAGGTTGGAGTCTAGTTATAGAACAGTGCAGATAGAATATTAGCTGTATACTAGAAATGTTTTCTGCTCTGATTTTAAAAGCTGGAAGCACTATAAACTACTGTTTCCAAAATCTCAAATTGCCATGGACATTTCTTCAGTGTTAAAAAATGAAAGTGTTTTCTTTTGGGACCTTCTCAGCAGCAAAACCAAAAGTTTCCTAGCTCTGGAAAAATAGTTTCTGAGC
Source organism: Anas acuta (assembly GCF_963932015.1). Lineage (NCBI taxonomy): Eukaryota > Metazoa > Chordata > Aves > Anseriformes > Anatidae > Anas > Anas acuta. Next base: position 1,686,428 of record NC_089004.1, on the reverse strand, counting down.
TCTAAGCCTTACCTGCCGGGGTTGGTCCACAGCTTTCTGAGGATCACTCTTCACCTTATTGCTGGGATGGTTTGTGATCTTTGTGACAGGCTGTTTGAATATGGAGGCTGTCTGTCTGACAGGCAATGCTGTATTCAAATCAGGCTTGCCCTACAAATTTCAAAACAAAAGGAAGGGAAAATCCCATCAAACATTTCCAATTTACCAAAATGCTACTACAGCTATAAAGATGCGCTGTGGGCAAGAGAGATGTTATGGACTTGAAAACTTGCCTGATCTTAAGCTGTATCAGTGGAACTGTTGAAGATGGTTGTGCATTTTTAAATCTTGCCCAAGAACTTTAAAATGTAACCAAGTTTTTCACTCTCACATTCTACTTAAGGTACCAGCCACCTCTCATTCTAGTTTATACACGTTGGTTTTATTCCAATTTTGACAGAAGTCAGGAGTCAGAACAGTGAATTTTAAGATGACGAGCCACCTTTGAACCACTAACGCTGAAGGTTTTGACACAGTGTTTGTAATAATTAAAAGTTTATTGTGCAGGATTTAGAGGCCAGTTTGCAAATCCAGAAGCCATTCTAACACCTTCTGCTGGAATTCAGCTGTCTATGCCAATAAATAAAACAATACAGCTGGAATCTTGATCACTTTTTTTACCTTCAGTTCCTCATAAAATTCAGTTTTTAACGGGCCTGATAACTACCAAGCATTCACAACATGACTGTATCTCACACTGCTTGCAAAACGGGAAGCGTGTTCCTCATTCCTGAGATCTACTGTGCTAATCTCGAAATGGCTGTAGGACATACTTTGTTCTCGAGGATGCAGACACAGTATCTGCTTAACATATTTATTCATGAGATGTAGAAAACGATTCAAGTCAAATACCACCCTGAATCATCTTGTGCACTAATCCATTCGTAAACTAATGGTAACTATACATTTATTGAAAGGTTTGGGCAGAATTTATAGCCTAAGAGGGGTGTTGGCTACTGGTCTGACTGAGGCAAGGCATTTTTCTTTTAAAGCATCACTACAGCACCTCGTGCTGCATGTAAATTTTCCCATCACTTAGATCAGAGTACTGTTCTTGATTCTTTACCAGTTGACATAATTAGAAAATCAGCATTATGTTGTTTTCCATATTTAACATTTAGGTGCAGAGACACAGCTTTTAGGTTCTGAAAAGCATTCCCCCATTCATTACAAAATGCTCCCTGTTTGTGTTATCCCACATATTGCTCTGAGAAGCAGCCTGGCCAGCACGACAGGTGGACGGGCAGAAAGCTTCCACTGCATCTTACTCTTACTTTGGCTTGGTTGGAACAGTCGTAGCGCATCCTCTGTCTGTTCTTGTTCATTTTACTCATCAACATCTTTCCCGTGCGGAAGTCGAAAGTGCTGAGGTCCATGGAGCTCCCCAGGTAGCGAGCCAGCTGGGGCTTGCTTCGGAACTTTTTACCGCTTGGGCTGAAAAAAACGTAGAAAAGAAACACGGAGGGAAATTAAAACCCTCTGGACTCCAATACCAGTGCTTGTGACAAGTTTTATTTCTTTCACGAACTTCCAGAAGTGAAGCTCACGCTCAACACAAGATGGGTATTGCTGCATTCATGTCAGCTCCCTGTGCTTATTGTGCAAGACACAGACCAACTGCAGGACCTGTGAGAGTGTTTTTGTACATAAAGAGCAGAATTCACACCAGGTGTAAATTAACAGGGTGTAGTTCACACCAGAACTGAAGTGGAAGACAATGACACAGAAGTACTTAGTGCTCAATTGTCTCAAATAATAAATGCCTGTTTTCAAGGATAATTTCTTCTCACAGGAGCAGTGTCTGACTGGCACCATAAACTGCTCGGGTTCCTGCCTCCCCCTGGAGCTGTGCATTTGGGTTGGATTACAAGTCTTTGGTAGCATTTGGAGCACCAGGATTGCGCAGTATCAAGTACTCAGGGAGGACAGAAGTTAACTGCAGACAAGGTGCAAAGTAAAGAATTACAAAGCTTAATTAATGCAAGAATAAAGGCCAAAACCTTACAAAAGTTTCCATTAATGGCAAAGCAGAAGAGATTCTTTTTAAACAGTGATTTTCCATGAAAGACTACAATCTGGCAAGCACCCGCAAATTACTCCTGTTTTATTTTAATAAGAACTCAGCCTTTTGCACTACTACAAAAAGCACTAATTGAACCCTTTTGTATTTCATGCACAAAGCAAAAATAAGTCAATGCACTGCGACTGCAGTGTCAGACCTACACAGACACTGAGCACAAAATAATCCTTCATGTTCTCGTTTAGCATCACAATGCCACTTTATTCTCTTAATTTCTCTCATTTCAGTTATTTTGCATCTTTAACACATCAAGTCCTCCATTTTTTGGCAAGCAGAGGACACCACTACCTATGAAGCAGGCAACCTGCACGTTCAGCCTCAGTGCCAGTCTGGTAAAAGCTGACTTCGCGTTGCGCTAAGCACAGGTTAGCTAGCAGGTATTTAAGACCAAGAGATGCCAGCCTCATCTTCTCCCCCCACCCCGCATTTATCTATTTTCTTCTATCACAAGGCAGTCAGCGTTAGACCGTGTTTTCAGCCATATCACAGGGAAGCAGGATTATCTCCTCACCACCCTACAAACACTCCCTGCTCTCGATCTACCGGCGATCTCGTTAGGAAACGCGAGGTCCCGTCCAGGCAGACCCCAGGAGCAGCCTGTCCCCGCACAACGTGGTGACATCCATGAGCTTGGAAATTCAGAGCAACTTCCAAATATCCAAGCACTGAACTTCAGGCGGCTCGAAGCAGCACCTACATGTTATAGACCCCGATTTTCTATGGAGGAGGGACACGATACCAGCACACCTCAAACCTGCTGGAGATGATTTAATGCCGATGAGGTTCCAATGCCTCCTGGAGACAGACCAAGTCACCTGCTGATACTCCTGAAGCCAGAGCCACAAGCACCTTGTTCCAAGACTTATACTAGAAGGCCAAGAATAACTTGAAATAATAAAGCTGTCAGAGGCTGAGCAAAGCAGCATTGATAACTAGTCCAGCAATGCAGACCCCACTCCGCCAGTGTTGCTGCGGGAAGATACTAACAACCTCTCTAGGGTTTTCTTTCAGGGTAGCTCAAAGGAAAAAGCCTTTTTTCACCACATTATCTGCTTCTTTGAAACCTTTATAGGAGTAAAGTCTGAAAAAAAATAGTGCGAGCATGGAATTTCTAGTCCCGCGGCAGTGACTAGCAGTGGCAAGTCAATTAGTCCAAGTCTTAAGACTCTCTACTGGAAAAATTAAGATTAAAAAAAGAGAAAGAGAAAAGCCGAAAGCCAGAATGAAGCAAAGCATTAAAAATTCTCAAAAAAAACCCAAAAAAACAACTGTGAGGCAAAGACAGTATGAATTATATTAAAAATGTTACAAGCCTCTCAAAGGACCGATGATGCACATGGCAGCACCTGCCTGGGAAGCTCCCGTGCCATTTATCCTGCCCCACAGCTGCCCCCCATGCTGCTCACACACATGCAGAGGTATCCAGACAGGGAGAATCATCATCTGCAGAGGGCAGGGAGAAGAGGAAGAAGCACTTCATCACCAGCCGTTCTTCAGCAGGACCAGCACGCTGCGGAGCTGCCCCAAGACTCAGGCATAAGGGCAGGAGTAAGCTGACAGAAACAGACTGGGACTGGACACCAAATTTGAAAACAGTGCTTAAAAATATAGAGGGAGTTGCGTGCCTTGACCCCAAAAGAGGAACACCCAGCTCCGGTCCCCAAACTCTGTTAGGACAGGGCCATTGCTGCTGGTGGTGAAGTCAAAAGGGAAAAACTGGACACTGCCTCTTCCAGGATCTGCAGCTCCAATTTACGGCTTGGCATCTTAACAGAAATCCACCAGAGGGAATTTTGGAAATAACGCGGGAGGCTGGATGGTGCTGAGGTGGCGAGTGCCTTGTTCTGTCACTTACAATGAGGGCACTTCCAGAACGACAGAGCCAGGTACGCCCGGAGGCAGCGTGCTGCAGCCCCTCGGCTTTTTGCTCGGTACGCGTCCTGGTAGCTCTGCAAGGGATTTGAAAAGCTGCTCGAAGTCAACTTACAGCTAAAAAAAAATCTGAAATGGCTCAGATTCCTGTCCCTTCCTCGGGACGCTTGGCCCAAAACAAAAGCACTGAAGTGCAAAGAAGGCAAACTTTTATTCTGATTGCACACTGAGAAAGGCAGCTGGGTCCTGAGCCGTCCTGCAGCGACGGCAGAGAGGGAACAAAGCTCCTGCAGAAAGCCAGCAGCGAGCTCACGGGGTGAACGCAGCACGAGCAGGCAGCTGCAGCCAGACCCTGCTCGGTGGGGCACGGCTGCTGGCCACCTACAGGCTCCCAGCAAGCCCAAATCCGAGCAGCAGCCCCCCAGAGCCCCCCTACAAAGCACGAGCAAGTTTTTGCTTTGTGGTGGAGCGGTGGTTAGGGAACCCGAGTGTAACTGGAAGGCTGGCGTGCCTCTTGATCCACAGAACTGGGAATTTCTTTCTGCTCCAGAGCCTCTATTTTTTTGTTTGTTCGTTTTTGTTACAGAGAGTCTGCAGAGGCCCAGAAGAAGGAAATTATGATACAAAAATCACAGAAGTCGACCTCTTCCAGATGGTGCTGCAGGCGCCGGTACTGAATTACCGCCTGCCACGCTTCAGCCCCAAGCAGGGCGGCCGCAAAGCTGCGAGGGATTCCCCTGCCTGCCCATTATCTGCCCCACACCAACAAACAGAGCCAGGCAGAAATGCGGGGCGGTGTTGGCAAGCCCGAGGAGCCCTCCTTCGTCGTGCAGGGGCTCTGGGGGCGCGGACGGGGCCGAGGGCAGGCAGCCTATTGAGGGCGAGCCGCCGCCAGGTGCCCGCTGTCCCCGCGCGGCTCTGCCTTTGTCTCCTCGCCTCCCGCGCCCAGGCAGCGGCCGCCAGCCCCGGCTGCTCCCCTCCTCCTGCCGCGCTCAAGAAGTCTCCTCCCCTCCGCTCTCCCCATTTAGCGTCCGCCAGATCCGCACGACTTGGAGAGCAAGGGACAAAAGACCAAAAAAAAAAAAAAAAAAAAACCAACCCCAAACCACCAACCCACCCCAGATGTTGTCTGCCTTTGAATGAAATGGAGACGGCCGCAACCGAGGGGAAACGGGCGATGGGAAGCGTGTGCTTAGAGCCTGGCTCCCGGCACGGGGCGGTGGTGTAGCACAATGTGTTTCCTCCCCTGCTCAAACCCTGCTGCCTCCTGCGCCGCCGCACGCGCGGCTCCTCCCAGCCCACCCCGGGACCTCGGCACGCACCCGAGGGCGCGCGGCTCCCCGAGGAGGCACCTCCTGCACGCCGCCACCCACTGCCCCGGCACCTGCACGGTATTCGTGGCAGCGGGATCCGTACCGAGCCCTCGATCTGCCTCGGTGCTGACCTCAAGAAGCGGGTCCTGGAGCGGGACAGCACCGACACAGCACAGGTACGAGAGCAGGCAAGCACTGCAGGCACCGCAACCCATCTCCTGTCCTCGCACCTCGTCGGCATCTCCCCGTAACCTCCGCTCTGCCTGTCCCGAGCTGTCCTCCAGCACCCCAAAACCATCCCGTGGTGAAGGAACAGCCCCAATGCAGAGAGCCGGCCGTCCTGAGGCTCATCTCACCTCCCGCACCACGGCAGCTTTGCTGGGGGAGCGTGGGATAAAGCTGAGGAACTGAGAACGAGCAGGGCGTGCTCTCAGGGAAAGCATCCTCCTCTGCAGCTTCGGGGGGGAGGTAATTCTTTGCAGGACGGCATTACGAACATTTTCTTGAACTTTTTACTTAGGTGCTGCCAAGGTAACAAATTCCCACCAAAATAAGCTTCACCTAAGAGACTTAAGTTTTCCAGAGCGGAGATGCCAACAGCTTCCTGAAGCAGACAAACAACAAGCCCAAACTTCTCAAGACACTTTGCCATCAAAACCGCAACAGCACGAAGAGAAGCCGCGCAAAGCAGCCAGCAATCTCCTTTCCCCAGGTGGGGACACGGAGCCTGGGGAGAGCCCTCGCAGCACACTGTCTTTGAGAGCCTTGGCTGCCTCGCACAGCTCCCGACGTGCTCCCCTGCCCGATGCCAGTCCAAGCTCTCTGTCCCCACACCTCTCCTGCTCACTCAGGACGTGGCCCACAAGCCCCACCACATCAGCCAGACGCCTGCTGGGCTCTCCCAGCTCTCACATCACAGACAAAAGAACACACAAAAAACTAAAAAGGTGAAACACTTCTGCACCGTCAGCAGCTGGTAAGCACGAGGTTGGAGGACTGTTCCTAACAGCCTGCTCGTGGACTGCACCTCGAGGAGGGCACCGCCAGCAGCACACCGCTGGGCAGACGCACAGTGTGCGGAGCACGCTCAGCCCGCGAGATGCATTCACCTCCCAAAGCAGAATTCACATTTGACAGAAGGCAAGCTTACACATGGAAAGCATTCGCTGCTGGCATTTAGGGCTACAGAAGGAAACCTCCAAACATACAGCACAGCAGCCCTAAAGGAGGCTTCAGGAAAGCAGGACGTGCCGCCCGCCGCTGCTCACCTCGGACTGGTGTTAATTCCCAAGGCTGGCGATCGCACACGGGAGCGCTTGTTTCCAGACAATTCTGATGTGAAACCGTGCACGCAGTTATCCACGCTTACTGCATCTGTATGCTCGGAGCAGCTGGGCAAAAAGAAAAAAAATAAATCAGCCAGGTAAACAACAGGCAGAAATAGCAGAGGTATTAATAAATTGCCACTCGCATATTTTCCACTCTGAGGTAATGCAAAATGCAACAGTAACCAAAAATTAGTGCAGCAGGGCCGTGCTATACCTTTGATCTCTGTCCAAATTGATATAAAGGGAAAATCCATTATACCTTGGGAATAAAAATATGCTACTTATCTTCTCCCCCCGCTCTTTTTATAACCGCGGCTCCGAGACCGCAACTTTACAGATAAAGCCCTTGGACAACCAGGGATCTCCGGGGCTGTCAGCTGCGCTGCCCTGGCTGCTACAGGTGGTCCTTTCTTCTCCCCGCAGGCTGGGAGCTCAGCTCAGGGGCTGGCACTTCAGCTTCGTGCTCTCGGCAGCGGCCGTTTGCTGCTGTGCTTACGGCTCAGCGCCGCTCGCTACCCTCGCAATCGCAGTGTGATTTCCCAGATGAAACCCCGCACGTGCAGCAGCTGATAGCGCGCGGCTCTCCGATTAGAGAAAGGCCAGGTGAGGACACCCGGGGAGCCTGGGCTCCGCTCCTGCAGCTCCCCACGGGCCCGAGCTCCGCACACCGCCTGCGGGCAGCCCCGCAGGGATGCAGGAGGGATCCCCGCAGCCCCCCGGCACCCACAGCTCGCAGGGTGAGCGGCTCCCGGCCGTTTGCTGCCCCGGCAGTGCCGTGCTCGGGTTGGGGTGCCCACACCGAGCCCCCTGCCCTGACACCCACCCACAGCTGGCACCCAGCGCTGCCTCCTGCCCCCTGCCCCAAATTCCTGCTGCATAGGGAAAACGAAGCGGGCAGGGCTCCGAGGGGGCTGCACAGCCCGCAGACACCCCCAACCCCGCAGACACCCATCCGGGGAAGCCGAGCGGCACCGGGTGGGCACAGAAAAGCCGGGGGGGACCCCGGGGAGCTCAGCCCCCAGCCGGGGGTTGCCCGCAGCCCCCCCGGGAGACCCCCGGTGGCCGAGCCCAGCCCCGCCACCACCCCGGGCCCTCCCTGGAGCGGGTCCCGGAACCCCTCGGCCCTTCACCCCCCGGGTTTCACCCCCGGGTCCCGGCCTCGCCCCCCCCCCCCGGCCCCGGTCCCGCCGCCGGCCGCCCCCCCGCTCCCACCTTTTCCGCTCCATCTCTGCCGCCGCGGCCTCCGCTCGCCGCCTGCCCGGGCCCCGCGGGGCCTCCCCCGGCTCCTGCCTCCCGCTGCTGCCGCCCCCCCTCCCTCCGTCCCTCCCGCCGGGCCACCGAGCAACGGCCTCGCCTCGCCCCCCCCCCCCCGCCCCTCGGCCACGCCGCGGCTCCGCTCGGCTCCGCTCCGGGCCCGGCCGCTCCGCTCCGCGCCCGCCCCCGCGGTTCCGCTCCCGCCCCTTCCCCCGCCGCCGCCGCCGCTCCCCGCGCTCCGCCTCCCGCCAGGGCCGGGGGCGGCCGCATCGGATCCCTCCGCCCGGGCACGCCGCGGGATATAGTCCCAAGCGGGGGGGGCAACGGGGGGCGGCGGGGTGGTTCTCACCGAGCCTCCCCCGGGACCCCCCGGGCTCTCTCGGAGCCCCCCCGGTGTGCTCAGAGCCCCCCCCGGTCCCCCCAGGGACCCCCCGCCTCAGCCTCCGCGTGGAGCCGCTCCAGAGCCCCGCGGCGACGCCACAGAGACCCCCCCCCCCGAGAACCCACCCCCCAAGCTCCCCGGAGACCCCCCCCCCGCCGCTCACAGCCAGCCCTCCGCCTCCACATGGACCCCCCCCGGCTCCACATGGACACCCCCCCACCACCACAAAGACCCCCCCGGCTCCCCGGAGACCCCCCCCAGCTTCATAGAGACCCCCCCGGCCGCCCATGCCCACCCCTCGGCCTCCATATGGACCCCCCACGAGCTCCACAGCGACCCCCCCGAGCCTCACAGAGACCCCCACTTCCACGGAGACCCCCCCCGGCCGCCCATGCCCACCCCTGCACCTCCATGCGAACCCCCCCGAGCTCCGCAGCGACCCCCCAGCTCCACATTGACCCCCCCCGAGCTCCACACGGACTCCCCCGACCTCCTCGGAGACCCCCCCGGCTCCCCGGAGACCCCCAAAGCCGCCCATACCCAGCACATGGCCCCCCCCCGGCTCCGCGTGGACCCCCCCCCCGAGCTCCACGGAGACCCCTGCCCACCCCTCACCCCCAAATTGGCCCCCCCTGTCCCGGGCTCACCCCGGCGCCCTCCGCCGCGCCCCCCCGCGCTGTCCCGGCGGCGCCGCCTTGGGCATCCTCCTTCCCCCGCGCCCCGCTCCGCGGCCCCGGCCCGGCCCCGCGCCCCCCGCCCCGCCCGCTCGCGCCCCCTGCAGCCCCGGCCCCGCGCCGCAGCCCCGGGGGCACCGGGAGGGGGGAGAAAGGGGGAGGGGGGGGCACGGACGGGGCGCCCGGGGCGTGGGGATGGGCACCAAGGGCGGGGGGCACGGATGGGGCAGCAAGGACATGGAGCCGTGGAGGGGGCACAAAGGACACAGGGCATGGATGGGGCACAAAGGACATAGGGCCATGAACGAGCCGTGCAGGACACGGCCCGAGGATGGGGCACCAAGGACATGGGGCCATGGACAGACCACCCAGGACATAGGGCATGGATGGGCCATGCAGGCAGGACATGGCCCAATGGATGGCCCACCAAGGACTTGGGGCATGTAGGGGCCAACCAGGACATTGCCAGGCCACCAAGGACATCAGGCCATGCGGGACACGGTCCCATGGATGGGCCACCAAGGACCTGGGGCCATGAATGGGTCATGAGGGACATGTCCCGTGGATGGGTCACCAAGGATGTGGCCCCATGGGCAGCCCATCCAGGACACAGGGCATGGATGGGCCACTCGGGACATCACCCACAGATGAGCCACCCAAGATATGGCCCTATAAATGGGCCACCCAGTTCATAGGGCATGGATGAGCCACCCAGAACGTGGCCCCATGGACTGGCCACCGCAGAGCTGGCCCTATGGATGGGCCATGCAGAACATAGGACATAGATGAGCCAGCCAGGACGTGGCCCCATGGACAGGCCACTGGGGCCGTGCCAGTGGCAGCCCCACAGTCTGGTGTTGTGGGCACGTGGGCAGGGCTGTGCCAGCGCCATGGGTGCTCAGTGGGGTCGTGGGGCACTAGGACCCCCAGTCTCTGCTTCTGCAGGGTGCGGTGGCATGGTCCCAGCACGGGGGGCTTCTCCTCGGCCACGTGCCCAACTGGGGGACCCACACAGCTCACCGTGCCCAGCCTGCTGCTCCCAAAACTGTCCTGACCCAACGCCCACTGCCTCCTGCAGTGCCTGGACATTGGAAGAAAAGTGCTGGTCTGCTGCGTGGCCCTCCTGGAGGCTTTTTCTGGGATGGCTGGATTTGGACATTTTACAGGTCTTTTCCTACCCAAATGATTCCGTGATTCTGTGGTTTTGCTGGGTTCGTTCAGCACGGTCAGCAGCACCAACATCCATTCTCCTGGGATAAAGCCCAAAAAGAGATCCATATAAAAAACACAAGTGGGAAGAAAATCCGCTGTGGAGGAGATGGTGAGAAGACAAAGCAATGAGAAGCGTTTTAGGAAACAAAACAGCAACCAACTGCCGACTGGGTGCATAACGAGACCGCATCCACGCACCGGGGAAAGCCCAGCCCAGGGGGGCATCGCCACGATGGTGGCCACGGGCACGAGCCCCAAGGAAACAAACACAAGTCACTACGTGCCGCCAAGCCACCGAGCGCAGTACCCCAGCAGAGAGGTTTCTGCCTCTGGCTGCTGGTGAACGACGTCTACCTGGAACCCTGTGGTTTGATAATCACGACCGAGCAGCTGCGTTTTGGCAGCCGGGCGTTTCACAGCAATACCCACCTCCCGAAAAGCACCGAGCCATTTGTCTAGGAAGCACCGCGCAGCAGCAAGCTCCGCGAGGCAGCCTGCTGTTGAAAACATCTCGGAGCAATTAATTTTTCTTTAATGAACAAGTGACACACTAGGCTTTCGTTAAGAACCTTGCACAGACCGGCAGTCCTGAAGCGACCGCGATTGGAGGTGCAAAATAATATCGCCTCCCGGCGTGTGCCTGGGTCCTGCTGGCATCGGCAGGGCTCAGCGCCCTCCTGGAGACGAGCACGGCCCCGCCACCGCTCAGTTCTCCCGACACTGAACTTCTTCAGTCTGCTTGAACTTCCAGTACTTCCTCCAGCTTGCATCTGTGCAAGAAGCTGTTGTAGTTTTACTGATTTTTTTAAAAACACGTCTCGCTCGCTTGTTTCAAACTCCCTTATTTGGAAAGCAGCCGGGAGCGCGAGGAAGGATGTGAGACGTGTGTCGGGGATGAGAGGAAACCCAGTCCCACACACATGGGGCATGAGTTGTCCAGGCACGGGTAAAAGTTCAAAACAACTTCAAAGAGGTGGGTGCACTCCTAGGTGCAGGGTTGCATTTGCTTGTACAGGAAGAATTTTATATTTCTGATACCTGACAGAGGAGATTGTGTCTTTACTTTAATCAATACAGAGCTTTCTGTTGCCCTAAAGGCATTCCATCTCTCTAGGGTTGTTTTTGGTTTTGTTGGTTTGTGTTTAACATCCTCTCCTTCTGGACTAACGCTTATGAAATGTCTCGCTTTGCTATCGCTGTTATTTCCTGCAATCTTGAACACGCAGACCAGAAAAGCTCTAATTGCCGGTATTGATCGAAACCACATTATTTTTCACAAACATGCTTTCCCTTTTTCTGATTTGGGGGGATAAAAAATAGACCAGCTAAAGTCATACCATTCCAGTTGAATCCTTGTTCTGAAATACAGCTTGTTGATGAATAAGAAAGGTCCGTGGAGCGAGAGGGCAGAGGGGAGCTGAGGCAGTTACCCCGCTGCAGGCACAGAATCCTGCACGTTCCTCGTCCCCCTGCTCCGAAACACTCCTCAGCACCTGGGCTGGAAACTCAGTAGCCGTGTGTTTCACACCGACCATTCCTCTTTCACTGACTAAAATCAAAGCCATGAAAAGGAGACAACATTTCACTGAACAAGATCATACAAGACACAGCGTCCACATTGGAACACCGCATTTTGAGGAAGACACTCTGGGAGAGAGCCAAGAGGAGAGCAATGAAAATCATCAGCTGCCTACAAACTGACCTACCAGGCAGGAGGGAAGAGCTGGATTTGTTTAGTCTCGAGAAAGCATCTGAGATCTGATAACAGCCTTCAAATATGTGAGAGTGAAAGAATTACTGTGCAGGAGGGGAGAGAATTTCTTTTTTTCCAAGCATAAGCATGGAAACGGGCCATGTGCAGGGACCAGAAGCTCTCCCTCAGTGGCACTTTTTAAGAACAAACTGGACAAACTGGAAAAGCTTGGGAGTGGATCCTGTTGTGGGGTGGGGATGGAGAAGCTGACCTGTTAAGTGTCCGCTGAACCTCAGGCACAGGGTAGCAGTAGTTAGAAAACTGGTTTTCACTGACAGCGGGTGCAGGCAACAGGCTGCAAAAAAAAGATGATGTTTACTGTAAGAGTACGTGGAAATTTGGGCAGGAACTCTTGAGCCCAAGGGAAAATGTTCCTGAGTTCCTTTGGGAACGCTGCTGAGGTGATAAGGTACTTGCAGACACTGATACCAGCTGGGTGCACTTGGGTGCCAGGCAGCCTGCGTTGCTCCAGGACTAGCAGATAATCCAAAATCACCCAAATCAGCTGCTGCCAGACATAGAAGCCAGCATAGACTGTCCAGACAGAAAAACCTCTTCCACTGAGCTCCGTGGGTAGCTCTCCCTTCTGCTCTGCAGCGGCGCATCCCAGCCCCAACAGAGGAGCTCGTTTCAGAGCAGGATTCGGCAGGGAGCAGCCAGCCCACCACAGGGGCTGGAGCTGAGGCTGATCCGAAGGCTGCAGCAGCCGGGAGAGCGGCGAGGTCTCTAGAGCTGAATGCAACAGACTGCACGGGGCTGCGGTGGGCGTGATAACGGCTCCGTGTTCCCACTCCACCTCCCGACACCCTACAAAAGGAAAGCGAAGCGTCCGGACCAAGCATTCAAAAAAAACAAACATTCAAAAAAAAAAAAAAAAAAAAGGCATGCTGGAACACAAGTCTTACTGTTTTTAGAGCTTGCTTTTAAGTTACGCAGCTGACACCAAGCTGAAGGCGCTTTTTGATTTCTGCAAACGCTCAGCCCTGCGGCTGAGCCATCGCTGTGCCCTCTAGTGGATCTCTCCAGCTGCAAGAGGGCAGCTTCTCCTCTATCAGCTCCTGGTCTTTAATTAATTTGTTCATGTATGTAATGTATGGGACGTTTTGTCAGCTCATTCTGAAAAAAATATTTAACTATTAGAAAAGAGGTAACGCTAGAATATTAAAAACTAGAAGGATCACCCCTGGCACCTGGAGAGTAATTACTCAGATTTTAACAGAAATTTGCCCAAGAATGCAAAGCCACTTCTAATGGTGTATTTCTGAAGAATGCTTGCTCTTGTGGAAGGAATACTAGAAATTAAATTAGTTATAGGCTAATCCTAGGGTTAATTAGAGACAAAAACATCATTTGAAATGCAGCAGAAAACACAAGCAGCTGAACAATCGCCAAAGGGTAAACAAATCCAAAGTCCATATATTCCTTACGGTGCCTGCCTGTGCAGGCAGCTGGTGTTTGGAATATGTTTTTGAAGTATCTGCTGATCCAATCTGCTGCGCACAACGCTATCACTGGGCCCTTGCTGACAACCCTCACTCGGGAGAGCTGCAGGCTGAGAACACGGGAAGACCACGGCCCTCCGAGGAGCGGGCAACAGAGGCAGGTCCCGGGCCTGAGGCCTCCTGGAGACTTCCCTGAGCAGTGGGAGCAGAGGCTCAGCCGCCCACGGGAGCACACCAAAATTAGGTCATCTCTGAAGTCAGCAGCACGTTGTGCCCGTCCTGTCTAGACATGTCGAACAGGTAAGAGAGAGCACAGACTAACTGTTCAAGCCTGATCTTACGATCTTGATGGCATGTGAACGTAAGCTAGCACAATGCCCACTTTCACGGCATGCCTCAGATGAAGATGGGTTGATATCCGTGCACACGCTCAGGGCTGTTGTCGTCAGCATTTCCACGCACAGGTTCAGCCCTTCAGGAGCCAGCCCAGAGCTCAGGAGCAGCTGGCGAGGGGACAGACTGCAGAAGTAACACAATTAGCCCATTATGCTTCTGTACTGCCTGATTGGAGTGAGTTTTGCATAGGAAAATAATTTGTTTTCCCCACACAACTAATTACTGATGATGCTGCACTAATGCTGAAGCAGTTATTGTTAAGGAGTTCAAGCCAGATTTTAAAAGTTTTCTGCAGAAACATCACTGAGGAGCCTTCAACCCTGAGTGTAACTCCCAAGCAGCACAACTACTGCAACTGAGGTAAAGTTTTCCTTTAAAAAGATTCAAGTATTAATGAAACCCCAAAACTTCTAACTAGGTGGAATTTGGCACTGAACAGAGAGAAAGCAGTGATCCTGTTATCACTCAGACACATTTGTTTGCAAATTTTGGCCTTTGGGGAAAAGGGCTGAACTTCCCCCCAGGTCTGAGTTGTCTGCTGTGGCTGCATGGCTGAGACTATGTCAAGACCAATCCCCACGCTTCATCTAACAGCTACAGACTTTCATGTAAAGTGCTCTGCTGTGGGCTGTTTTGTCCCTAATTTACATTTTGATAGATACACCTAAGAAATACAGATGTGGGTGTTGAGTAGGAAAATAATATACATTAAAAAACTAACCCTGAAGCTCTCTAAGCCACTGAGTTTCATCTTGTGTACTGAAAGTCTCCCAGGGTTTGCAGACTACCTTCCTCGAGCCCCTAGACAAGAAAAGCTAGCCTATTTTTAGCTAGCAGAAAAAGCCAGCCTATTTTTAGACAAGCCTACAGCTTTAAAAAGATGTTGACCTCTTAACCTATCTGTTTGGATGCAGAAGTTGATGTTAAAAAAACAAAAAACCACAAAGCCTTACACCAAACGCCAGCAAACTGTGTTACAGCAGAACTCTGCAGCACTGGCTACGGGAAGTTAACTGGAAGCAAGAGCCCACAGACGTGACCGAGCTAGGAAGGACCAGCTTACCATCAACACATCACTAAGAACAGTTCAAAGACCACAGCAGCATTAAAGTGATGAGCAACAACTACCCCGGGACAAACCAAAGGCTCAGCAAGCCCAGCCCTAACAGCAGGCACTTGTTGCTGCCTGAGGAAACTGCACATGAAAGGAGGCGAACACGTGGCACACTCCTTAGGACACGCACTCAAACAAGCTGAAGACACAACACAGAACCAGAACAGGGATCTGGTTTAAAGAACGCAGGCAAAGAAGATAACAGCACCACCAAAACATCATTCACGTGGTTTATTTTGTACATCAGCTTTACAAATCACTTGTATTAGGCCAAGACCAGCTGTGGAAGTGATGAGAAGAGCACTAGGCAGGCTGGTACGTGAAGTAAAACCCCCTCACAACCAAGTGGCCACAACTGCTCGTGGCAGACAGCGGGATGTGACAGCCCACCGCAGAATCTGTACCAGGCATTTCAAGTTCACCTCAAAGCAGGTCTCAGCGGACGGATGGCTCCAACACACTCAATCCAGTGATAAATTTCCTACAATAAACACAAAGCAGTCATTAAGCACTGCGTCCCGCAACGTGCTACAGCAGTCAGCCCTAAGGAGAGGTTTCGAAACCCTCCGGTATTCACACAAGACATTTCTATTACAGATACACAAACACCAGGAGGCTTTTAAGTCTCTTTGGAAGGAACTGTAGGCCACCACAGAAGCATCCTCTTCCTCTACAGCACTGAGCGTCTTCCAGATGATTTGTGCACGCTGACACATCAGTGCTCTTATGTGAGGAGAGAGAATGTAGGCTGTGGGCTCGGGAAGGCATCCACGTTCCTACTACTGACCAGGACAGTTGTTACGTACAGAAAGCCCTTTCTGCTTAATTTAATTGTTCCTACATCACCTGAGAGCTTTTCCGCTGACTTCTCCACAAACTTCCACAGTCACCTGAGATACTACGAGCACAGCTGAGTTTCATGAAAAAGTTCTTTCATCCTTTGGTTACGCTGAGGAATAAATAACCTGTTTGATGCATGCTTTGAAAACAGGGAAGACACAGTAAAACATTTACAGTCCAACAGGTACCTCCGCAACAAGCCTTACAGAAGCACCGGTTTCTCTATGAAGTTCTGTGTAGCTTGAAGGCAAGCCCCTCACTTTCATTTACCAACATTTATACATAAGTTATTCTGAGAAGCAGCAGCAAATATAGAGGGGCACGCAGCTTCCTGACAGCCTCTTCTTGTCAGCATCCTTTAATGTAAGGCAAAGTCCTCAGAACTCATCTGCAGCGAGGAATGAACTAGTTCTAAGCCTGCTTACTACACCTGTGTGTATTCAGAGGCCCAACAGCAGGCACTGTAATTGCTGCTCTAGCTTTATGAATGATCAGTCTTACAAAAAACAGTGCATTTCATATGTAATTAGAAAGGGAGAGGAAAAAACACCTTGAGAAAGCCAATTTTCAAATGAATTTTTTGTATATAGTAACCAGCACAGAATGCCCGGCTTATTTTTAGTAATTCCATGGAAAGGAAAGGCATCCAAATTTGCCTGACAGCAAAACCAGTCTTGAGCTTGAAGCCATTCTAGCTAAGATTATAAGTGGATCCCTTAGAAGTTCCAAATGACCACAAAAGACTTTATTTGGCTTATCAAGAATCTCAGTAAACTGTGAAAAATCCACTGCTTACAACATAATCACTTGAGAATAATGCTCTTAGTAATACTTCATCCTTTGGCACTCCAAGAAGCCCTGCCCCTAACACAAAACAGGACAAGACAGAGCGATAAACACTGAATAACCAGATTAAGCAGCGCTGTTTTGGCCCACCAATTTGGCTGTGCCCTGGAGAAACAAGGCAGGCCAACTGCCACATCCACACACCTCCGCTACGTAAGCTGCCAGCTGCACAAACCAAACTCACCGTTAGAGGGAAGCTTAGTCTTCAGTTTTATACTTGCCACCGATGTAGGGCACATACTGCAGGACGAGCTTCCAGTCTGTGATCCATATTACACCGACACCGGCTACACCACCCCACGTGAAAAGGGTGGGAGTCCTAAAGAAGAGAGGCAGACACACAACACACGGGTAAACAACCAACCCTCCAGTCAGAGGGCTGGCAGACACTCACCCTGAGGTACCCGGGAAACTCATTTTAATCAAGAAAGCAGCTTGACAGAAATTTGGAGAGAATCCCGTGCACAAAGGAGCTGATTTCCAAGATAACCAAGATGTTTTACGGGAAAAGGTTGATATGCTTTTATTTAAGAGAGGTGCTACTAAGTTTAGAAAATGCATACAGACTGGCTTATTACCCTAACTCTCCAGCTTGTGTCTCCTTTATTCTTGCCTGTGGCTACCACATCCTTCCTCGCCATGAACTGGCAACCTCAGGCGCTGCAGCAAGCACCTCTGAAATGCTCTGAGGTGAGCCAGGACAACACGCAGGCCACACACACGGCTGTCAAACCATGGTAGGATAAAATCTAACCTCAACAGCCACTTCTCAGTGCTGCAAACCCCACCCGAACCAAGAGAGAACCATGGAGAGGTTTGGGTTGGAAGGGACCTCAAAGCCCACCCCATCCCACCCCTGCCATGGGCACGACCCCCCCAGCAGTTCAGGCTGCCCCCAGCCCCATCCAGCCTGGCCTTGGGCACTGCCAGGGATGGGGCACCCACAGCTCCTCGGGGCAGCCTCAACCAGGGCCTCACTGCCCTCAGAGGGAAGAATTTCCTCCTAATATTGAATTTAAACCTACTCTCTTATAGCTTAAAGCCATTGCCCCTTGTTCTGTCACTGCCCCCCCCAACAAAGAGCCCCTCCCCAGCTTTCCCAGTTCCAGTTCTGGGCTCCCCAGTACAAAAAAAGGCAGGGATCTCCTGCAAAGAGACCAGCAGAGGGCTACAAAGATGATCCGGGGCCTGGAGCATTTCCCCTGTGAGGAAAGGCTGAGGGACCTGGGTCTTAAAGCCATTACTCCTTGTCCTGTCACTGCCCCCCCGGACAAGGAGTCCCTCCCAGCTTTCCTGCAGGCCCCACAGCCCGCTGTCAGGTCTCCCGGGACCCTTCTCTCTCCCTGAGCACCCCCAGCGCCCCTCGGGGCTCCCCCGGCTCCTGCAGCAGCCCCCAGCAGGGGGGGGCGCCCCAAAGCTCCCTGAGGGGAGCGGAACAGGGCCCAGAGGGGGAGCTGAGGGCCGGCTGCGGCCCCCCAGGGCCCCATAAGCCCCCCAGGGCCCCATAACCCCCCCCCGGACCCCATAACCCCCCCAGGCCCCCCCAGCCCCCCGCCCCTCACCAGTTCTGCAGCAGCTGGGCGTAGCGCGGCCCCAGCACCCTGCTCAACATGGCGCCGCCTCAAAGTCACCCCCGCGCCGCGCATGCGCCGCCGCCCCGAGCCGCGTAGAGGAAGGCCCCCGGCCCCCGGCCCCCCGCCAGGGGCTGCCCGCGGCGCTGCCTGAGCGCGGCAGTGTTGTCATGGCAACGGGGCTCCGTGCCCATGGGGGGGGGGTGTGAGGGGACGGGGCCTGGCCCCACAGCAGGGCAGGGACACGGGGCCAGAGCCATAAATCATCGTTAGGGTTGGGAAACACCTCCAAGATCACCTGGTCCAACTGTCCCCCTGTCACCGCTGTCACCCCCTGAGCCGTGTCCCCAAGCACCACATCCAGCCCCCAAAACACCCCCAGGGATGGTGACATTGGCAGGGACTGGCCCTGACCCCACACAGGGCAAGGGACACAAGCCCTCAGGGCATGTCCCCGTCCCTACAACAGAGAGCCCTGAGGGGACTGTCCCTGTCACCCCAAGGGAGAGGGGTCACAAGCCCTGAGGGGCTGGTTCTGCCCCTGGACAAGGCAGAGATGTGGGGTGAGCCCCCTGTCCCCATGCTGGAGCAGGAACGTGACTGCTGGGGATCCGGTGCTGTCCCCAGGCTGTCCCCAGCTCAGCTTCTTGCCCTTGGTGCTGGGGGAGGCTGGCATCTGCCCAGAGCCATTTCTCCAGCGCCTGCCTGTGCCTCTGCAAACTTTCCTTGCTGCTGTCACTCAGGAGAGGGAGTTTGGAGCCAGATTTTTTTCATAAAACATCCCTAAATCCACCAATGGTTTCATAAAGTTCCTCAGACTCCCCAAAGCCAGCTCAGCTTCTTGGTAATCTGCAGGTCCCAGAAAGTCCAGGGGGATGCTGGGGCCCGATGACTCAGCCTTGGGGCTGCAAACCCCATCCGCACCGGTGTCCAGGAGTGATGGCAGCAGCCAGCACCTCCCTTCACACCCTGCGCTGTGTGTGCAAGTTTCACAGAGCCCAGACCCACAGAGCTGAATCTCTTGCAAAAATCCAGCCTGTATTTTTTTTTTTCCTTCTCACCGGGACACAGAACAACTATTTTATCAGCTCTTTGCATGATCAACTTCACCACCACATTTTGACGGTTTGAGTTTTTCTCTGCCTAGATACCAGCGGGGCGATGCAGGTTACTGAACCGTGCAGGCTTTTGGGTTCATTTCTGTGAGCTTTTCTCCGTTGCCCACGCACCAGCTGGTGCATGAGGAAGTCAGACGGCGCTGCATGGTGTGCGTTCCTGCAGGAAACCGGTGCCTTTGCCACCGCCGCTGTGGGTATGGAGGGGGAGTAAGCCTGGTGGGCAGGCTCTGCACAGGTTTGGCTCTTTTAATGACATTTCAACTGTGTCTTGAAGTCATGCAAATGCAGGACAGTCTCGGCTTTCAATTTGCAATGAGAGTTTCCTAGATGACCAAAAAAAAAAAAAAAAAAAAAAAAAAGCGAAATAACTCCAAACTTTAGAAGCAATGAAAAACATCTCAACGTGTATCTTCAGAAAAGCCGTGGGGCTTTCAAGGCAATTCTGAGGGCATTTCCTCCTGCTTTTCCACAGTCCTGGCAGACACTGGAAGACGCAATAATACTACCAATTTACTGGTTAAACCAACAGCAGTATTATCTTCTTCCAACGTATTTTACTGTCATCTACAGTTCAAGTGCTGCACAAGGGGATCTGCTGGCTGCTCTGGACACCACACTGTGACCCCATGCTTGCTTGTTCCTTGCAGAAACTCGTTTCGTTTCGGCTGCTGGGAGGAGAACATGGCTCAGACCACAGCAGGGAGCTGAAGCCTACCTCCTAGCTGTAAGAGGCCACCCAGGTGAGGGAGGGACACTTTCTTCCATGGCTGTCTTCTGTGGCACAGCTGTCCCTTTAGTTTTAGAAGCAGGAGAGAGGGCAGCGAGCCTGGTTGCCCAGAGCTGCCTTAGGTACACTACAGTGAAGCCTGGAGTGAAGTATTTGCTCTTGGCCACTCTGCAGCACCTCCTGTGTTGCTCCTGCCCTCAGCTCCCAGCCCAGGTGCTTGCCTGCTTTAAGTTCCACCTGGTGCATCTCTGAGTGTCTGTCTTCCAAGCTGCAGCCTTGCTCCCAGGCACACTTTTCTCCCACTTCTAGATTTGGTACAACCTTGGTTTCTCAGTCCTCACCCTTCCTTGTACCGACAGGGGTAGACGGCTCCATCCTCACCCTGGGAGTGCTCTTCACTCCCTGGCCTGGCAGATCACATCTCAAATTTCTTGATAACCAAAGTATTTGATGTCCTGAAGCAGTTTGGCTTCTGTGGACCTGTCCTAGCACTTAGCCAGCTCTAGGGAGGAAAGCAAGTAGGCTGGGCACACGGCCATGCAGCTCACAGGGCCGAGCAAGCGAGGAACAACGCAGGGAAAAGCCAACCCCTGTGAGGAGGCAGTGAAGGCAAAGAGGACGAGGCGAAGCGTATCAGCGGGGACAAGGAGATGCTGAATTGAAAGGACAGTCATTTGATTCACTCACTGCGGCTCGGGAAGAGTGCACTACCTCAAAGAGAGCTTACTTACAGCTGAGAGAAGGGAGACAGGGCTTAATGACATTTAACTAATTACTGCAAGAGTCACTGCTTAGTTAATTTGGTCGGTTTTTCCTTCATGGCGCTGTGTGGACAAGCCCTGGGCAGGAGCAGCGCAGCAGAAATGCCAGCAGCAAGCCTGAGGAAGGAGCTGCTGTCAGGCAGCATCACGACACCAGGGCCTCAGAGAGGGTCCGCTGGGGCTCGGTGCTCCTGGCTGCAGCTGCCACGGCTCCGTTTCCCCCCGAAGTAGCCCGATGTGATCAGCAAACTGGCAGCAGGGGACTGACCCAACCACTGAAACCACACAGGTTAACATGGTGACAAGCTGGGGGAAATGCCCGTTGATCGGAGGGGCAATGCACAGGGGAGCTGCCCAGTGAGGGCTGGGGGACCAGGGAAGGGAGAGCCCAGCCAGGCAGCGCAGCGGTGGGCTGCAGATGCAGGAGGTGATGGAGTGAGACCAACCATCACGCCTGATGCAGCTTGGCCAGGGCACTGCCTCACCCCTGCGATGCACTCGTGAGGCTGGGCGACCTCCTGCTACTGGCTCCAGCCCGCTCCTGCTGGCTTTCAGCCCTCCCGACCCCTCTGCTAGGTCATCTCCCCCCTCCCCAGGCTGTGCTGGGCTCCTGGCAGGGGCTGGCCACATTTATCCCAAGTGCCTGCTTGCACCGACCTCGCTGGGTGCTCCCCAGGCAGAACAGAGGCAGGGAAGCAGCAACGCCCCGGGGAGGAGGCCCAGGACCTCTTTGAGCATGGCACGGCCGAGGGAGAAGCTGTGCCAGAGACCCCAGGTCTGACAAAGCCCCCTGGGGCCAGCAGCAGCTCAGGCTGCCCCACGGTGGGCAGGAGGAACAGAGAGCGAGGGGACAGCAGCTGGAAACCTGCTGTGGCTCGTCTTTTCCTTCTTTCTCTCTCTCTCTGTTTTTTTTTTTTTTTTTTTTTTTTGTACAAGGTAAAACCTTTATTACAACTTTTCATTCATAGGTATACAACATCTGAAAGACAGATATGGGGAAAAAAGGTAATATTGTTATAAAATGTCACATTTATTGCTACATTACTGTTATATACAGGACAGTTCTCAAAATCTACTTTAAAAAAGTTAGGATTATTTAAAAATTCCAAATAATCCAGCCAGCTGTTTTGACACTTGTATAAAATTATTTAAAAAAATGAAAACAATTCTTATCTTGAGGCACTCAGAAACACAATTTAATCCCCCAATTGTGATTCATTTCAGAGAACAACGCATTTCCCCACCCCCAAATACTTTATTTTTCTATTTTTTTATTTTTGCTGGGTTAGGCATATATATATATATATTTACTATATATATAGTTCAAAACTATAATGTGTATCTGATTTAAGAACAAGGATTTCAGCCACTTAAGTACATCTGGATTTACAGGTAGGCAGCATAAACATCAAAAGCAAGGACCAATTTTTTATTTTTTTTTTTTTAAAGGCCAAAAAACCAAAACCAACCCAAAACTTTCTACGGGGTTAAAAATAAACAACTTCCGCAGGCATCTCCCGTCTGCTCTCCCACCCCCCCCCACCCTCCTACAAAAATATATATGAAGAGCAACCGAGTGATGCTTCATTTTCTCAGAGGGCTCCTTAGAAATCGGTTCCTTCCCCGCACACTGCGAGGCCATCCCCACTCGGCCTCCCCGGGTGCCTCCTTCCCCTCCCACAGCTCCTACGCCCCTGGCAGGGGAGCCCACGGCCACCCACGGCCCCGTCCCTCCCCGAGCCCCCGCGTTACGAGGTCTGCTCAGACACTGGTGGGTTTCAAGTGATTTGGCCTCGGCACCCGGGCCCCCCCCGTTTTACAGCACAAGCTCTGCTCCCCCCCAGTGCCCGGTGCAGCCGCGCGGTGCCCACAGCAGGGATCACAAAGCCCGAGGAGCAGGAGGTGAACAGCAGGGGAATGGCAATACTGGCACGGAGCCCCATGGCGGGGCTGCCTCTCACCCCCTGGGGGGGGGACGCAGGACGGGAACACAAGTTTTAGCAGAAGGGATCCCAGACCCGCTGCAGCACCCATCTCCCAAATCCTCCTAGCCCAGCGGACGGGCTGGAGCCACCTCGGGGCTGGAGGTGGATGAAGGGAGCCCAACCCAGCAAGGAGGTGGGGACGCAGCTGCTCCATGCGGAGGTGCTGGGGAAGAGGGGGCGAGATGAAGGATGCTGGCAGCGAGCTGCTGAGCAGCGAGCAGAAGGCACGGGAGGGTGAAGCATGCGTGGAAGAGCCCCAGGACAGGCCCTGCCCCTACAATTCAGCGCTCAGCTCCCACAGCACGAGCTGGGGGGGTGTTCCTGTGCTCTCATCACTCATCCACCCCCCTGGTTCCGGGGCGCCGGCCTGAAAATAGTTTTGGAGCTGCTAGAAATGAAGCTGGACCCTGAGAGCAGCAGGGAGCAGGGGCTCAGCAGTCATGGACGAGAGCGGAGAGAAGGGGCTGGGCTGGGACCTGCAGAGCCCTGGGGGAGAGGAGAGGGGGTTGCATAGGATTTCACAGGGCAAAGTCCTCGTGCAAGCTTGTGGTGCCGAGAACAGGTCTTGCTATTGCTGGTGTTAAGCAGGAACGGGGGAATCCAGCAGCCACGGCTTGCTCCAGGTCAGCCAGCCCCGTGTCTGGGGCTCGCTGCCTGTCCCAGCCCAGCTCCGTGTCACCTCCCCGTCCCCAGCTCTTCGCTAAAGCCCCAGGCTGGGGGCTGGCTGCACCTGGAGCTGGCCCCGATTCACCAGCACGGCACACAGCAGGGCCTGCAGGGCCATGGGCTCTGCTGGGACATCAGTTGGCGGCCATCCCGTGAAAGCAAAGCTCAGGGATGGAGAGGAAAGGGGATGGGGGTTGGAAGCCTCCTGCTTCTCGAGGGCCCCCTCTCCTCTGCAGGCTGAGGGGAAGGAGCAGTGAATCACCCAGCCAGGGCCCAGGCCCCAGAGGCTCGGCCGGCTTCAGCATGCGTGAGACACAAAGCACCTCTGAGAGAAGCTTCTGCACTGAACCTGAAATTGCAGACTCCTGGGGAAATCCCAGCCTGCTTCTGCCCTTCCTGTTCGATCAGCACCGGGCGGCAAGTGCAAAACCTCGAGGAAACCGGCGCATCGCCAACGCACCGACTGCCCGCCGAAGTCACGGCTGGGGAGCTCGCACATCGCGCTTCTGCATTTCTCAGCTGGACAGGGCAAAAACCCCAACTGCCAGGCACAGACCAGGGCCCCAAGGAACAAGCAGGCAGAGCACGTCCCCACACTGCACACAGCCGCATCCCTCGCACCCCGGCTGGAGCTCGGTGCAGGAGGTGGCACGGGCTGCAGCCCACACGTCGCGGGTCCTGTCCCCTCCCGCCGGCACAGCACCTTAGGAAACCAGAGCGAGATGTAAAAGCAGGGGGCAGAGAGCCCGAGGAGATGTTGGCAAAGAGCAGGAGCTGAACGGCAGCCAGGCAGGTTGGCTCGGCTGCGAATGGGTCTGGCGGTGGGTCACAGGCAGGGGAGCGGCTCCCTAAGGAGCTGGAGCTGGAATTGGGCTCCCCAGGGAGCGCTGGCAGCAGGCGGGGGCTGCCACCATGAGACCATCGAGGTGCGGTCTCGGGGAGGCTGCAGCTGTTTTGCTCTGGGGCAGAAGCAGGTGAAGGTGAAGCGAGGGAGAAAGAACAAAAGTCTGCGAGTTTTGCTGTTACCAAAGCCGATCCCAGGCACTCCCCAGCACCTGGTGGCACGCTCGGCTCTGGGAGCGGGGCCGAGGGAGGAAGCACAGCACTGAGTCCACCTCGCAGCGCATCACCCGCCCACGGCACATCCCTGGGCAGGACCACTGACACGAGGGACATAGACAGGGAAGAGAAAGGAGCAGAAAAGAGATCTCCGAGTTCAGCAGCAGAGTTCTCTGGCCACTCCACCTGAAGAGCTTCATTGCAACAGGCTGGTGCTTTGGGAACAGCACCTGGCTGATGATTGTTTTTAGGAAAGCCACTGTCCCTGCAGGTTACAGGCACCACGTTCCCTCCAAGCCCAGCACACCAGGCAATCCAGTCAATTTTCCTTGCTACACTCCTGTAAAAGAGGCAGCTCCTGGGCACAGCAGTGCCAGGCCCCTGCCTTGTGCTTCCCTGCTGGAGAACGGAGAACCCAAACCTTCCCCAAGCCCTGGCACAGTGGGGTTTATGCTCCAGGACTCAATGCCACACCTTTGTCCAAGCCCTGCCAAGGAAGCTGGCCAGTTTTGCTACAAACAAAGGATTGAAACCACCTAAACACGGATGGAAAGCCCCTTCCCTGTGGGAATGCCTGGCGGTTGGGGGGGCTGGGAAAGGCGCGGTGTCAGCCAGAGCCCCCTGGGCCTGCGCAGAGTCAGGCAGCACTCGGAGGGGATGAAGCATTCAGTGAAATTTTGACCAAATCATAAATTTTCACACGTTCTTTGCTGACAGTTTCTGCATTATTTTTTTTTTACAGGACTTTTTCTTTCAATCCACCTGTACACACGACCACCTTCTCAAATTCTTGTTGCTAAATCAAAATGTCGGGGAAGCACTTGAAAGTCTTTTTGTATGGTTTCAAGCTTGCCAGGCTAGGACATCGCTGCATCCCCCCCATACTGGGGCAGCCGCACTGAGCCCGTGGAAAGCCCCAAACAACGAGTGCAGCTGACTCCCCACTCCCTACCCCAAAAGAGCACCCAAAAGAGCTACAGCTGGACCAGCAGGGAGAGAGGGGCCCATCCTGCTCCAGCAACCGCACCCGGCTCCTGTCTGGGATGCCTGCGGGGAGACGAGCGATGTCCTGAGTGTTTCCAACACGTTTTGCTAGAGCATAAAGCATGGCTACAAAAAAACAGCACCAGGTTACGCCAGGGAAATGCTGCGGGGGACCTAATCCTGTTCACCAGCCCTTCCCTTTCTCTATGCTGAAGCAATGCAGCTCCCCGAGAAACACAGGCCAGAGAAGCAAAGAGGAGAGGGACGGGCCCTGCTGCTGGAGCTCCAGCTGTGCTCGCTGTCCCCACGTGCCCCCGGCCAGCCCTGCACCCCCCGACTGTCCCGCTCAGCCCGGCCCCGCCAGGCAGAGCCAGGCAGCAGCCGGCCCTGGGCATCGGAGGCACTGCCGAGCTGGGGCTTCACCTTGCCCTGGGGTGCTGACCCCGTCTGCTGGGAAGATCCGGGCACAAAACACTTCGGAAGTGATTCTGGAGAAGGGCAAGGAGAGGGAAGAAACAAAAAAATCCCGGTGGATGCTGTTCTGTTGCCAACTGCTGCTGGGCTGCTGCAGCTCAGCACCATTGTGGCCCTGCTGAGCTCCCCGTGCTGGCTCCTGTGCCGGCGGGGCCCCCACCGTGTGCTGGGGCTTCCTCCTGCTGGGTGCACTGGAGCCATCTGCAGCGGCCCCGGTGAGCCTCGGAGTGAAGGGGTTGTTGGCACAGCTCGGCTACTGGAGCCTGTCGTGTGGGACGGGTGCTTGCTGCTCCCCTTCCTTCCCAGATGGAGACAGGAGGCTGGGAGCACTCGACAGCGGCCACCACGCGTCCCCGGTGGCAAGGAGGGTGGCGTGCTGAGCTGAGCTCACCTCTGTGGATGCTTTGGAGTCACGACAGCGGGTGAAGGCAGGATGCGAAACCACCCCTCTTCCTGAGCCTGCAGCACTTGCACTTCCAGTGGTCACAGCTCCAGAGCGTGGAGATGCCACAGAGGCAGGGATCCTGCTGCAGCCGCGGCTTGCCGAGGGCTGGAGTGGCTGCTCCCCTTCCCACCACCTCCGGCTCCTGTGTCCGTGCGTCCATCCGCCCTGACGCTGACAGAGCAAGGTCCCCGCTGCTGCCTTTGCTCCACCTGCCTCTGCCTCTTCCCAGTCCCTCCAGCTTTGTTCGGTCGTCTTTGTTCAGCACAGCCCCTGGAAGCGCCTCTGACAGTAGGAGTTCGCTCGGATGCACGGGCACAGGGCATTCTCCTCCACCCTGGGTCTTCCTCTTGCACCCGCGTTGCTTCTTGGCTTACCTTGGAAGCGCACCAGTCCCTTGGTTCTCTTCCACCCCCCGGTGCCTGCTCTCTCCTGGCAGCTTGTCCTCCCTGCCACGGTGCTCCAGGGGCGGGATGCAGCCGCCAGCAGCCTCCAGGAGGAACGCGAACCCTGCAGGGAGCTGGGATGGACCTCGGTCTCCTCCCGGGAGGAGCTGGAGCACTGCAGAGGATGCTGCTGCAACTTGCTTTGCTGTTTAACTTCCTTTTCCCAAATCAGAAGTGGCCAAAGCAAAGAGATGGTGAATTCAGCACGAGTTTGTTTGTGTTTTTTTTTTCTTTTTTTTTTTTTTTTTTATAATGGAAGGTACAAGCCAGGCAAGGAAGAACATCTCCTCGCTGTGGCTACATTCGCTTTTAGTGGCTTTCAGAGCCGAATCTGAGAATTCCTCTTTATATCCAGTCTCTCTTAATACAATTTTAATATTCTGGTTGATCCTAAAGATGCAACGTTAACTATAGAAACAGCAGCAGAAAAGCATGGGGTACAAGACATTTTTTTATACAAAAAAAAATTCTTTTCGTCGCTTACAAAACATATGCAAAAGAAGCTAAAAAAAACAAAAGGCATTGCTATTTGTTCTACATAAAAAATCTCATAACTAATGTTCTTTTTTTTTAAAAAAGAAATATTAAGCTTAGGCACAATTTTGCTGCTGGCTGCTTGTGAACAAGCCAAGAGAACACGCCACCCCCTCCTAACTGAGTGATATGTATTGACTGTTCCGCACTTTATACTTAAGGCAATTTTTTTTGTTTTTGTTTTGTTTTTGACAAAAGTGTTTTTCCACCCCTTACGTCATGCCAGGATCCGTCCACGTGTGTCAGTATTAGCAGTACTAAAGTTTATGGTACGAGAAGGTTGCAGGTCACACCGAGGGTTTTCTTCCTACAGATCTCTGTATCCAGAGGAACAAAAAGATCTACAAACAAAACAAGTAAAAGCCACAAATGAGAAAAACCCAAGTGAGAATAAAACAGGGCCACTGTACCGCAGCCTCATCTCTGCAGAAGTCAGCCCCGAGGGCCTGACGTGGCCGAGCAGAGCTGAGACATGAGCTTGCTGTTTCGCTGGGCTGCCAGCTTTTGACTTTTTAAACATTATTTTTGGTTTTGCACAGCAGCACCATGCCCCCAGGGGATGTGGGGCCACTACAGGGGGGCTGCAGGCTGCTGGGTTAGCCCTGCCCCATCTCTCCTGGACGTGTTCAACCCCACATCAGCCCCCCTGCACTGCTCAGACTAAAACCAGGGACAGCCCAGCAGAACCTGTGCCTGCCACGGCCTCGCTTGGGATTTTCACTTTCCGTGCTTTCCCCAGCGTTTCTGGGACCTGCCCTCTCCCTCCTGTGGGACCACCAGCAGTCACTGGTTTCCAGTAGCCGACTGGAGCAGGGCTGGGAAGCGCAGCGCAGAGCTGAGCTTGCTCGGGGTGGTGAGAGTGCCCAAACCCCCTGTGCCAGCTACGGGATGGTGTCTCTCCTCGGGCAGAGGCTTTGGGTGTGCATGGACGAGCAAATGGCACACACGTGTGGCTCATCCCCCAGAGGTAAATTAAGGAGGATGCCGGCTGCAGCCCAACAAGGGGTGCTGAGCTGCTGAAGAGGAGCAGCACACGTCTGGACCTGGCTGGGATCACGGGGCAGGGAACAATACCTTTACATGTGTCCGACAGGGTTGTGACCATCTCCTAGACCAGGATGTGAAGCTGAAAGCGTCATCTGGGGATCTCCTACCACTCCGGACACTTTCTCCTCTTCCCGACGTTTCAAGCAGGCTGCTTTAGGGTTCAGATTGCGCTCTATGCCAAAAACAGCAAGGGAGGAAAGGAAGCAACCTCAGTCTGGGCAACAGCATCGTGCACAGCAGCAGCATCCGAAAGCAAGAGGACAGGGTCCCGGGACAGACGCACGGGACATGCGAGGAAAGGAGCTCGGTGAGAGCTGCTCTCTGCCTGCTGCTCCCAGCAGTGGCTGCAGTAACGTGGCCGGACCCTACTAGAGCAAAAAACCCCGTGCCCGGCCGAGCCACCGTGCCAACCGAAACGTGTGCTTGCTTTCAGAAACCCCCACGTGCCCCAGCCAGCTAACGGAGCCGAAGACTGAGTTTTCCAAAGCTGCTTAATGGGATCCAGGTGCCAAATTCCCATTAAGCACGACAGGAAAAGGGACAGAGAGGCTCCGAATCCACCCCGGGGCCGTGGCTTTGGAGAGCTCAGCGCGGCGCACCCGAGGCAGACACACAAGGAAGCAGGAGCTGCACAGAGCCGCACGCGCACGCAGAGCCGTGGGGGGAGAGGCCCCGAAATGCACCTGCCAGCTGGTACCATACCTCGTACTTGCTGCTCCAGGCCCAGAATGACCTGCACCGCTTGCTGTAGGATGATCAGTTTGGTCTGTGCTTTGTCCGTTTTTAAGTGCATCTGACACATGCGTCCCAGTTCCTTAAAGGCCTCGTTAATGTCCCGCACGCGCACCCTCTCCCTGGCGTTATTGGCCATTCTCCTCTCCCGGTCCCTCAGATCTTTGTCCTCCAGTGACAAGGCCTCGTCTGTACTGCTGGGTTCATAGCACCACAGGGGTTAGTCAGGGGGGTGGTACCAGGAGGGGGGGGCTAGACGTTGCCGTGCTGGTAGTGCTTCTGGTGTCCTCTGCCAACGGCCCAAGCGGCCTCCCTCTGGGTGCCAATTCGCCCCGGGTGCGTTCTGGGGGCTGCCCAGGCCACTCGGGCCATCGGCCACCCCTGCGAGCTGTGGGAAGGTGCTGCCAGCGTGGGGCTGGGGGGCTGCGGATGCAGCAGCAGCACCGACAGCTTCCCCCCCCTGCAAAATTTCACCATTCTGCTTGGTTTCCAAAGTTTGGGAGGCGTGGGGGGTGTCCCAGCCAAAAATGTTGGGTTTATCCCCCAAGACAAAGACTTGCTGGCAGAAACCAAATTCTTCTTTGCAGTTTCCTTCAGAAACCAGAGCTGCAGTCCTCCCAGTGAAGGTGTTTGTGCCCCAGCAGTGCGGGGCAGTGGGGCCCAGCACCCTCTTACGGGTGGGGGCAGCACCAGGGTGGGAGCCGAATGCCCCCGGCTGCTGCTGGAAGTCAGTGTTGGATGCAGACACTGAACCAAGGTCTTTCCACGGGTCCAAAATCCAGCCCCAAAATCAGCCTGGAAGGGGGGAATTTTCTTTTCCAGGCAGGGTTGGGAGCTCAGGAGAGCTTCCACCGCTGGTGGCATCCTGGGGGTGCCCCAAACAGGCTGGTGGGTGGGGAAGGCAGCACCGTGCTGGCAGCATCTTCAACCGTGGCCTCGCCCGCAGCCCGTCCCCTCCGAGCCCCCAATTTGCTGTACAGACGACCTTCTCCCCCAGAGCAAAAATTCTTGCAGGAAAGACACCTTCCTCGGGTGAGACCTCACGGCAGGGCAGACCATGGCCTTTGGCTCCAGGGGAGCCACGCGGGGACAAGACCCCACCTAAGGTGGGTGGCAGAGGCAGAGCCTTCCTGGGTC
This sequence comes from Anas acuta, assembly GCF_963932015.1. NCBI lineage: Eukaryota > Metazoa > Chordata > Aves > Anseriformes > Anatidae > Anas > Anas acuta. The sequence continues at coordinate 1,656,200 of NC_089004.1, read as the reverse complement.
TGCTCGGGGGTCTGGAGAGCCCCTGGGCTGCGCCTGACCACGTGGAGGGGAAGCGAGGGCTCCCCGGATGAGCTCTTGCCTGCATGGGGCTGGGGGCTGCCGCTGTCCCTGCCGCTGTCCCTGCCTCTCTTCAGCGCCTGGGGATGCTGCAGCTGGGGAGTGGAGCCTGGCAGTGACAGGGCTCGTTCCTCCCAGCTAACGCTGGTGGCTGTGGCTCCTGGCAGTGCTGCAGCTCCTCAGTGCCTTGCACGCCGCAGCCGAGCGGGATGGAGCCCTGTCCCCGCCACCAGCAAGTGCTGCTGGTTTGTGGGGCCGTGCGGTGTCCTCAGGGCTGTAAGGACGTGCGGCTCCTCAGCCAATTCGTGGCACCTGCCTGCCTGGCTCCTGTAACACCTCCCTGATCTCCTTCCCCTTCCTGCCCTGTTAGCCGCTGATCGCGGCACAAAGACCCCAGCTTTGTGGCTGGGCACACGGGGGCCCCATGGCCCCACTGCAGCCCCGCAGGAGGGGATTTGGGGTCGGCTTCTCTCCTGCAGAGCAGCCCGGAGACCAAAACCGCTGGAGAAGTGAGACCCTAGCTGCCTGCTCTAAAGTCTGCTGACAGCAGCACACGGGGCTTGGCTTGCTTCCCCAGCTGCGTCCAAGAAGGGTTTAAAAAGGGACAAGCGTGGGAGACCAAAGTGACCACGGTGCCAACTCTGTCTAACCCGGCCCCACGCCACCCCTCGGCTCCTGTCTCCATCCGCAAGCAGCAAGTACAAGGTAGAGAGTGGGACCACCGAGAGGTCACGGCTGGGGACTGTCTGTAGGAGATCGGAAAGAACAGAACCAAAAAAAAAAAAAAACTCGAAATAAAAAAAAAAATAAAAAGGAAGGGGAAATTAAAAAAGAGACAGGAAAAAATATACGTTATGAAAGGCAAAAAATTACAAACTGAAGAGAGGCACAAAGGACTCCAACATCAATGCAACAGCAGAGGCCAGCAGAGAGGAGCACAGCCAGGCACAAACCACGGATTCGTGTTACAACAGCCTCTGCAGAGAGAAAGGGGGTTAACCTGCCCGGCTCTGCGAGGCAGGAGCATGCACTGCGGGTTGCGGGAACAAAGCAGCAAAGTCTCCGGAGCGGGAAGCTGAGCCCTGCGAGCCCTGCGCCTCCCCTCCGGGCGCACACGCGTGGGGAAGGAGCGAGCCTGCCCCGGCGAGGGGGAGAGCCCGCACGTGGCCGCTGCTGGCTCCAGGCCCTGCTATGGACACGCAGAGCTCCCGGCTCGTGAGGGACAGCGGTTCTGAGGGGCGGCGAGGGCTGCCCGGTCCTGGGCTCAGCCGTGCCAACCCCTCACATGGCGCCTGCGCTCCCCAGCGCTGTGCCGGGGAGGAAGGAGGCACCTCCCGAGCAGCCATGGGGAGGGACGGGCACTGGGCTTGGAGCTGCCCTTGGAGAGGTTTCAGGTCCTCTCGAAGATTTGCTGTTTGTTTGCTTGGGTGTTTTTTTTTTGCTGGCCAAGCAGCTGAGCAAAGCGGCTGGCTGCAGGAAAGCGGGGACAGCCGCTGGGGCTGGCGGGCGCAGGTTCCCCCTCGGGGACCAGCATGCAGCACACGCGATGGCAGGGGGGAACAAAAGAGAGAACAGCAGGGTTGCAAAAAAAATTAAAAAAAAAAAAAAGGACAAAAAAAAGAAAAAAAAAAAGGACATCAACAGCCTTGAGAATCCAAGGCCACAGGGCAGAGAGAGAGTGCAAGGCACCACAGCACATGTCACAGGAGACAGACAGACAGACAGCCCCGTGCCGATCAGATACGTAAAATATCACCACTCCGGGACCCTCACTGACCTCTAACTTGTTGCTCCAGGTTCAGTATGACTGATACGGCCTGGTGTAGGATTAGCAGTTTGGTCTGCGGTTTTTCGCTGTTTAGGTGGAGTTGGCACATGCGTCCGAGCTCTTTAAAGGCCTCGTTGATGTCACGGACCCGCAGGCGCTCACGGGCATTATTGGCGACCCTCCTTTCTCTCTCTCTCTCGGCTTTTTGCTCTGGGGGAAGAAGATCGTCCTCCTCATCCTCATCTTGACTAATGGTTTAAAATAAGAACGAGACAGGGACATTCCTCGCGTGCACTCTCAGCACTGGTCAACTCACAGAAAAGAAACACACATCGGGCACCGAGACGCTGCGCCCCGCGTGCCCCCGCTGGGACACGGGGACATGCGGTGACTTTGGAGAGAAGCAATTAAGACTCTTCTTCTTCCATCCCCTCCCCCCCGCATTTTTTTTTTTAATACAAAGCAAATAAAGAAACCACAACAACGCGATTAAGGCCTGAGTTTGTCGCTGGGAGGTCGTGCGGTGGCCCGGAGAAGGCATTCAGGGCTGACACTGGTGTCCCCAGCTACAATTTCGGGGACGGGCAGCACCTGCCTCTGGGGCAGGAGGTGGCCGCTGCCTGGCAGGAGCGGGGCCGGCACTGCCCCTCTGGGCAGCATTGCCCTGCCGAGGTCCCCGAGCTGATGGCGAGGCTGCGGACAAGCCAGCACGCTGGAAGGACTCCACCTGATCCGCTGCCACGTGTCTGGCTGGATGCAACGGGGGTTCAGGAGCCCCGAGGCAGACAGCAGAGCCGAACTGAAGCAGGGAGGAGGCTGAAAACTCCCCCAGCCTCCAGCCAGGGATGCTGAGAGCCCCTTCCTGCCTGAGCACAGCCGCGATGCCCCCAGCGAGCACCCAGGCGGGCGCAGCTTGCGCAGACAAGGCACAAAGCCTCCGGCCGTGGGGATGGGGGCAGCAGGGCAGGGAGGCCAGGAGGCTGAGAGCCTTCCCCAGCACAGCACGGCCCACGCCACGCATCTGCGAGGACGGGCAGGGCTCCCGTGGTGGGCAGGGGCTGGTGGATCCACACCACAGGACGACCCCCGGCCTCACCGGGCCGAGCCAAGCACCCGGGGGTCACCGTGGCCGTGCCCCAGCCCGAATGCCTTCAGACGGGTAACAGAGTAAGTGAAGGGAGAGACCTGTTCAAAGAGCACCTTGTTCTGTTCCGGGAGGGTTTCAGCTCCTTCTTCTCCTCTTCTGAGTTATCCGCCACCGATGTGTTCTCCTCGTCCTCCTTCTCCTCCCGCTTTATTTCGCTGGTTCCCGAGGAGACGCTGCTTCGCCCCAGCCCCCCTGACAAGCCTGCCGAGGAAGCAGAGGGGGTTGGAGCGAGCTGGAGGGGGGGTCCACAGCCAGCAAAGCTGGAGGGTCACCGGCTCTGCCCCACAGCTGCACCCCATCTCCTTCACCCCCCATCCCACCCCTTCCAGGGTCAGAGCCCAGCCTTCCCCCAGCAGCGCAGGGCCCGGGGGCTCTTTGCACCCACAGCCGAAGGGACAGGAACACGCAGCACAAACCAGAAGCCACGTCGAGGACCTCTGGAAAAGGCTCAGCACGGGAACCACCAGGGAGCACCAGCCTCATGAGAGCCCCCACCCCGAGCTGCCGTGGGACTGCAGCGTGCACGCGTGCGGGGCTGCCTTACCGCTGTACGTGTCCTGCGGCCTGCTGAGGTCGGGGAGCGAGCTGGGCTGTGACGGAAGTGTGACATGGTTGTGGAGCATGCTGGGGGTGCTGGACAGCCCGTCTTCGGGGTGACCTCCTCCCACCTACAGCAGAACGAGCAGAGCAAGCCTTGAGGGGTGGAAGTGTCACGGCCAGCGGGCGCGGGTCACCCCGAGCAGAGCCACGTGCCCTCCATGCACGCTCCCACAGAGCGCTGGCATGCAGGAGAGGAGAGCCAACCTGCACCGGCTCCCCTCCAGGGACTGTGGTGAGGACACTGCAGAAAGCAGCTCTGTGCCCCACGGGAAAGCCTCTCCCTGCTGGGCTGCACGGCTCGCATGCTGCAGACACCCTGCGTGGTTGCACGCATCCTGTCTCCACCAAGCACCGATATTTCTGCAAGCCCCCCAACGCCCCCGGAGCAGCGGACATCCTGGCAGCACGGATGTCACCCTGAAGGGCTCGGGCGCAAGGGACAATGGTTGGGCAGCCATCCTGAGCCTGAACTCCCCAAGGTCGCACTGCGTTGGCAGGACAGAGCCAGCCCTGCTGCAAGTGCTCATTTCTGCAGCTGGCACTGGTTTGTGGCATGGGACACACAGGTTGCCCATGGCTTAGCTCGGGTGCAAAGCACGTCTGGTTCTCCAGAGACTGGAAATGCGTTAATGTTCACTTTAGCAGGGAACCAGACCTGCCACAAGCATGCTGCTGCGGACAAGGGGGGACCCTGGGGAACCAGCACAAGACCCCGTGGGTGCTCAGAGCACCTGGGATCACCGGTGGCAGTTCAAAGCTGCCACCCAAGCTGGACAAATCGAGCTGTTCTCACACCAAAAGCAATGCCCCTCCGACTGTCGGGGGACGTTAGGCCATAGGTTCCCGATACAGCCCCGCCAGCCACCGCTGTGTGTTCCCCCACTCACCAGACTCGGGTGCCTGCTCCCCAGGGACATGACCGAGGCGGGGAAGGCCTGGCCCAGGCTGCCCACAGCGGCACTGTGAGCTGGTGCTGAGCCCAGGAGCCCGTGCATGTCCCCGTGGCTGCTCGGCATGGCGGCTGTCTGGCCCACGGCGTGATTCCTCAGCACGTGGATGGCTTCGTCCAACCTGTCTTCCATTTTGTTTTGCTTCAGGGAGCGGGTGGAGAAATAAACCTGCGTTAACGCCCGCAAAGCCAGCAGCCCCTTGCAGCCCTCTTGCTAAGGTTGCAACCACACCTCTGCTGCTGCGAGGTGGACGTGGGGAGAAACACCCTGACCCCGGCACTGCCACCCCCAAGGACACGAGGTGTCACACCAGCAGGTCTGCTCCGACAAGGGGGGCAGAAACCAGCACAAATCTGTAAGGCTGAGCCAGCCCCGCAGTGATGTGGGTGGGCTGCAACGGGCTGAGGGTGCTGGGCTGTGTCAGCAAGGCTGTGGGCTCGGGGAATCAGGTGCCCAAATCTGCTCAGCTGCACCCAACCGTGTACCAACCACCCTCCTTCGGGTCCCAGGCGTCTGGGGGAGGCGTTTACCCAGCCCACTCCCACCAGGTGCCTGGTGGAACGGAGAAGAAAAGGAGAAAGGAGAACTTTGGGCAACACTTACTAAGGTGTGGAGGCTCCCTTCGTAGCTGGGAGATAAGGCACCCTGTCCGCTCGCTCGCGACCACTGGGATGTGCCTGCGAACAAATGGTGACAGTTGGGGACCGGGCACAGCAGCCGCTAGGTGGGGCTGGAAGCCGAGCCAGCGCGGGGCCACCAGAGTGCTGCGCAGGCAACCATGGCATGCCCTGAGATGCACAGGGCCACCACGGCGCTGGTCACACCACGCACAGGGGCTGGCACATATAGGTCCAGCCATGCCACGCGCAGGCACAGGTTTTGCCCCTGCTCCCCATCGCCGCTCCCGAGGAGCTCCCGAGGAGCTTTGGCTCCGGGCAGGGCAGCCTCATCTCACAGAGATGCTGCCAAGGGTTGTGCTCCGGTCCCACAGCCACCCGGGGGACTTTCTGTACGGCCCCTGCTGCTCTGCCTTGTCAGGAGCCTGAGCTCAGGTCTTTGGAGCTTGAGAGGTTTTAAAATCCCTATTATCTCAGGGAAGAGGCAGGCAGTGTGCCCACACTGCTGTGCTGCTCTCAGCACCCCTCCCAGAGCCTCCACGGCTGCTCCCATCTCGGTGGAGCAGCAGGCCGGGGGGGTCACGTCGCTCTGCACCCAGACACCCGGGAGGTGGACCTTCAGCAGGGGCTGACAACGCTTTTTGCTAGTTGGCTGTGTCCCAGTTCAAACTGGGCTCCCAGGGAAAAGCTGCCCAGGTCCCACTGAGACAGGATGCTCAGGGACGGAGCTCTCTGAATGGTGTGAGGAGTTGGAGGAGGGGGCAGAGATGCTTCAGGCTCGCTCCTCCAGCAGAGCCACCTACCGAAATACCTCTGCAGGGGCAAACCCAGGGGCACATGGGGCCATCGCCCTGCGTGCCATGCTCCCAGAGCTGTGCCGTGGGACAGGAGCTGTGCTGTGCACTGCTCCACTTGGAACAGAGGGGGACATGCACCTTCCAGCTTCCCTTTCCTCCCTCTTCACTCTCCTGCTTTCAAAAATAAGGGGGATTTGGTCAGATTGCCAAAAGCATAGGGTCTGTAACGAGGGTTTGGAGCTGATCTGGGAAGCACACTGCTTTACACCCCCTGAACAGCAAACCCCACGCACCCCTGTACACGAAGAGCAACGCTTTCACCTACCTGCAAGGCCCTGAGGGGAGCCGACCGGTGTAGAGGGGTTTGATGAGAAGTTATTGCTAGAGTGATCTGGGGAATAAATCTGGAGCAAGAGAAGCAGGGCACAGTCAGCAGCGCTCACCCCGTGCTCGCTCTCCCCTTCCCAAGCACCGCCGCAGCGAGGACCAGCGCGTCCCTCCCATCCCAGCACCAGCCCCGGAGCTACCCCCAGCACCCCGGGAGCCTTTGCCCTGCAGGTCTCCCTTTAACACTGGGGTCTCCCTTTGTCCCCCGGCTGCCGCTGACCTCCCTTCTTGGGGTCCTGCTGTGGAAGGAAGCAAGAGACCCCAGAAATTATCACGGGGTGCAGCACCTTTTGCAAAAGCAAAGGTCCCTGTGCTGAACGGGATGGGGGAAACCTCAAGCTCTGAGAGCCCAGCAGCAAAGGACGCCGCTCCCCAGGGGAACCAGTGCCCTCCAGTTTGAAGCAGCACACAGGGACAGGGCACCAGGACCCTCAGGTCCTACCACAGGGACAGTGCGGGGCACACGGCTGTGCAGTGCAGGTCAGCTTGTGGGCACGGGTCTGCCCATGGGGCTGTTGTAACGCCCAGTGCCTCAGTTTCCCCATCTGCTAAGGGGCAGCTGTGTTCCTGGGGTGCACAGGCTCGCCCAAACTTCTTGTGTCTACCTTCCCCACTGCCAAGAGGGGAAAGGGGGAGGCCTATAGGGGCAGGGAGTGGGGCGGGGATCTGCCGCAGCTCTTACTGAAGCTAGTGCCTTCCCAAGCGCGTCTCCTGAGCTCCCGGCCGTGGTTCCTCTGTTACCTGTCAGGAGAGGACAAAGACATCACTGCAGGGCGCCAAAAACCCACTGGGATGAGGGACCTCGTACCGGACCTCCTCTTCACCTGCTCTCAGATTGAAATCCCTCATTCTTACTGCTTTTCTTGAAAAATAAATGGAGGCAGAGCTCAGAGCAGCCCGGACAAGGGCGTGTGTGCCCCAGTGGCTTCCCTGGGGCCGCAGAAACATCTCGATGAGAGGAGGCTGGAGGCGTCATGCCCTGACAGCAGCCAAGCGTCCCCACCACAAGACCCACTTTAGCGGGGCACTTTAGGCCCGTACAATCCCCAGCTTGTTCAGAGAAGGGGAAAGAAGGGTTTCCCTAGGAATCAAGGAGTTCTTTTCCGTAACAGGCTTTGTGACAGGTTCAGCAGGGCCAGAGATTCAAGCACTCAGGGCTTTAACTTGAATGCAGCGCTCTGGATTTAGGTGAATGGCTTCACACGAAGCCCCTGCGCCCTCCTGCAACTTGGTGCCAACCCCCCCCGCAGCTCACTTAAGCCATGGCATCCCCAGGGGGCAATTTCGCAGACCCTGGTCTCCTCCCGGACTCGCTCAGTGGGGTGCCAGCCCCTGCTGCCTCAGGAGGCCAAAACCCCACACCCAGCCTCTGTTAGAGGTGGCCCAGGCATCCCACAGGGGTGACCTGCGTGTTGCGTGGCACACGAGGGACAAAGAGGACACAGGAGGGACAAAGAGCACACAGGTGTCACAGCCCGTCACTGCGTGTCGGCTCCGCGGGGTGCCCGGGGCCCTACGTACCCATCATGGTGTCCGTCCCGCTGATCGGGGGCGTGTGGCTGGAGACGCCGTACGGGGTGGAGGCCGAGGAAAAGCCCGACACGGAGGGGAGCCCGCCGTTGACCTCTCCTGAATGCAGCTGGTAGTTCTGCAGAGAGGGGAGAAAGGGGTGAGGGAGGGCCCCGAAAGGCTGCAGCCACCAGAGCTCTGCCCGCAGGGCTGTGCCGTGGCTCCCCGGGGCTGGCGGGGACGTTACCATGCGTTCGTGCTGATGTAAACTGTTGAAGCCGGCGGGCTGCGGGAGCGGGGAGGAGGAGCTGCCCAGCATGGCCCCGTAACTTGACTGGCTCATGGCACCGGGTGAACTCCACAGGTCTGGCGAGTTATGGAGCCCGTCTGCAAGGGAAGGCAGAGGTGAGCGGGGCAGAGATGCCGGCACGTGTCCTGCAGCCTGTGCTGGGGCTGCTTCTGTTCCCTTCACACATTGCCCACGCTGAGCATTGCCCTGTTTTGGCACACGGAGCTGTTTTGGGGCTGCATCTTGTGCTCCAGCCCCAACCACACGCTGTGCAATCCTTCCCCGTGCAATTCCTCCATCAGCTGCAATGTGCTGGGCAGCCCCTGTGGCACCGGGGTGGTTAACGACTCACCTGCCATATAAAAGGCTCCGGGATACACAGTGCTGGGAGGTTTCGAGGGGGTATATCCAGCTGGATCCCTGCTGTAGTCATCACCTGAGTTGGATGGATACACCTGCAGGGGGGGAAAAGGGGGTGAGGAGCAGCGCTTGGCCACCTGCCAGCCCCGCTTGATCCCTGAGGGTCACCCCCCAGCACAGCTTCGCTTCCCCTCATCCCAGCAGGCAACAAAAGAGGCAAAATTTGGCAAAAGAGGTGGGGGTCAAAGTAACAGGGATGGTACCAAGCAGCCTGGGAGTGGTGTGGGGTCGAGCCGACCAGCCTGCACCTTCCCGTAACAGCACCCAGGAGGCCGGCACCAGCACAAGTTTCGACTCGCTGCTCTAGTTCCCTTTTCTGTGGTTATAGCTTTTTATGGGTAACCACAAACATGATCATTTCTGCGCCCTAACCCGCACCCAAGGGCATGGGCTGGGCCAGGAGGAGATGGCGTGGGGTGGTGGGGACGGGGACCAGCGAGCCCTCGGGACCAGCTCATCCCCATGCTGTGTTCACCTGTGAACCTGTGGGCTGCAAGGTGCCACAGCTTCATTTTATTTATTTTAACAATCCTTCTTCATTCCAGCAGCAGGACAGCCCCCAAAACCCCAGCCCGTGTGTGTCCCAGGGCTGTAGGGACACACTCAGCCCCCCAGACCCCACAAGGGGAGTACTTGGCCCCAACCCCGCTCCTTGTACTTGTGCCCGGGGTCAGGCTGCAAACCACCAAAAACGGGGAGACCACAAAGCTGTGACCTGAGCAGTCCCTTGTGCGGAATGGCACATGGGAAAGGACAGCTCTTGGAGGGTTTTTGGCCAGATTTTTGCAGCTCCGCTCAGGTATGCAGTACTTGACAGTACATTAAGCAAAAAAGGATTTTTTTTTCCCTAAATTAACCAACCGCATCCTAGAAAGCCCTCGCAGAAAACCATCATGCGCTTTGTGCAAAACCATACATTTTTTAAAGCAGGAATTCAACACGCAAAGAAACCGAAATGCCACTCGAAATTACGTGAGAACCTTTGTTTCGGCCTATTTTCATCACCCCTTGATTCATTCTGAAACTGCTATTTGATTTTTTTTTTAATACCCACGAAAGCAGAGGCGGGTGCAGGGGCTGGCTGGGCACGCTCAGCCAGCTCTGCCTGGAAGATGCAGCTCTCTTTGGAAAGGAAACCGGCCTCAAGTTTCTATTTCCCCACACCCAGCCAGCCCCTCCGACCCCTTCTCCTCACCCAGCAAGAGGGGGGGGGGACAAAATTGTTCTCTATTTCTGCAATTGCCCAAAACACTGAGAATTTCTTCTTTTTAGGGGGAGTAATGGATTAAAAAAAATCTCTGAAATGCACCAGTGATTATATTTAAATGCATTGCTTCTTTTTCCCCTTGGGCCCCTGGTTCCTGCTTCTTGGACCAACTTCCCTTGAGCCCCGCGGGCAGCGCTTGCCCTGCACACAGTTCTCATCCGTGCCAGTCTCTGTCCCTGGGAGTGGGCAGCTCCATCCAAGGCCAGCAGCCCCCCATGGCCCCCTGCCTGCTCCCCTTTCGGTGCTGACCTCAATGGGGAGGCTTTGCCCTAAAGCAGAGCCGAAAAAACCTCCCCAGGGCCGGCGTGGGGCTTCCCCAGTGGGCGGCTGGACCGCATGGGGCACAAGGGAGCTAAAAGCAACTTGTGGGCATCAGCGCTGCTGAGGAGGCAGTGGAAAATGAAAATAAAGAGAGGGGAAGGGTAAAATCTGACAGACAGAAACCGTCCTCCATCTCTCGCTCAACAAATGAAGATTTGGGGGGGGCTTTGCCTTTGTGCCGCACCGAGCGTGGCTTTGGAGGAGCCCCACGCGTGGGCAGCGCGTGCGCATGGCGGCTGGGGAGAGCGGGGGAATGGAGGAGGCTGCGAAGAATGAGAATCCAGTAAATTGACTTTTCCTATAATTTGATTAAATAGCGGGAGCTGGGACAGGGAATCGAATGAAGCACGTCTAATAGCCCTGCGCCATCTGCCAGGGGCTGGCACCTGGCCAGCGCGCGAGGCAGCTGTGCGGCAGCGGAGCAGGGGGGCCATGGTGAGCCTCAGCATCCATTTAATAAATCCAGAGTGAAAATAAGAAGAATAAAATAGCGGGGAAGAAGGGAACAGGGTTGCAAAGCAAGGGGGTTTCACCTCGCTGCGAACCTGCCCTGCTCCGACATCCCCGACCCTCTGCCTCCCATCCGATTCTGAGGGTCCCATATTCCCACCCTAGCCCCACGGGTGCCCCCAGCCCCACAGATCTTTAATTTCGCTTTTGGGCCCAAGGAGAGGCTTTGAAAAAGCCGTCTGAGCTCTTCCCCAGAGCAGCAGAGAGGGTGCGAGGCGCATCCCAGCCCCGCTGCGCGCGGGGGAGCCGGCCGAGCCGCGGCCGCCGGCCAAGCGCCGCAGGAAGCGGTAAATCAGCGCCAGGTCCCCGCTCCCCCCCGCGGCCCCAGCCCTCGCCGGCAGCTCCGGCGTCGGCCTCGGGGACCTCCAGGTGAGGTCATTTCCTCTGGTTAAAACTGCCAGCGCGGCGAGAGCTGGCGAGGGAGCTGCGTGAAAAGCCCCAGCGCTGGGAGTCGCAGGGATTTTTTTTTATTGTTATTATTTTTTTCCCCTCTTCCCTGTTTTTCTTGCTTAAATGCATAAACTGGGGTGGGACTCCAGGCAGACTAAAACCAAACAGAGCAGTGACCAGACTGTGAATTCTCAGGCTGAAGCAGCTCCCAGCCACCATGCTCACTGCAGCAACAAAACCCTGCAGGAACCAACTCGCAAAAAATCCCCCCCCAGCCTCCTCCAGCAAGGCCGGCTGAGGGGCAGGGGCCTCATCCAGCCCCCGGTGCTGTGCCTGGGGATGCCTGCATGTGGGGGAGTGCAGGTAGGAGCCCTGACCCTGCCATCCAGCTCTGTAACAGCTCCGCGTTGGACAGATGCAGTGGTGGAGACCCAGAGGCTCTCCGTGCCCTCCGAGGCACACAAGATGCGGTGCCATGCGAGCCCAGCACCCGATGACCTATTTCACAAGAACTGACCCCAAACGGGGTCGGTTCCCATGAGCCAGGGGGCACCATGGGCCTGTCTGCAGCCAGCAGCTGCCCCTCGCTTCCCTCTTCAACCATCTCACACCGTCAGTGCCCTCGGCACCATCGCTCCCACCTCAGCCACCAACTATTTCAGCCGCTGACCGCTCCCAGTTTCCAAAGCAGCTCCAGAATTACAGATTAAAGCACTTTATTTTAATAAGAGGCTTATTAACCTATTTATTTTGCACGGGGTCCAGCGATAACACAGAGCGGGCTCCTTCACAGGCAAGCCAGACACGAAAGAGCCTTTGATCTGCTGCCTTTGAGGCAGGCGAAGGCCTTTTGCCTTCCTCACCACGTAGGTGTGGATTTCTTTCTCCTGGCATGGAAGTTCAAAAACAAACCAAAAAGCCAGAGGTCACGGCAGAAGGACAGCCTCCGCCGGGGAAAGGGGCTCGGTGGGGACGAGCCCGAAGGAGGTGGGCTTTTTTTTGGTGGGGGGGGCGAAGGTCGGGTGAAGGCACGGCCCCGGCCCACGCAGCCAGGCCCAGGCTCCGCAGGCGAGGGCCCGCCGGGTCGGGAGGCAGCGCTTCCTGGGGTGGGAGAGCAGGGTGCAGGCGTCGGCGCTGACACACGCACGGGGCCGAGCTTCAGCAAACACCAACAGCTCCTCCGGGAGGGCCGGGGCCCTCCTCCGGGCACCGCCAGCGCGACAGGCGGAGGGCCCCGCCGCCTTTGATATCCGAGGCCAATAAACGGCCATTTGTCGGGAGCAATGTTTTCCCCACATGTCAGCTGCGGTTTAGAAGCTCTGAATTTCACACAAGCACGATGCAGCGACACGAATTCTGCTTTGAGCAGGTTTTCTGTTAAAACACAGACTCTCACAGCAACCCGGTGCTGCTGGCTGGAGCTGGGCTTCTGCTGGCTGCCCTCTGCCGCCTCCGCTCTGAGAGGCGATGCCAGCAAGCCCTCAGTGCCCTTCCCTTCCTCCATCCTCCCCAAACCGGCAGCCGGGGGCTCGTTTCCAGAGGCAGAACCCATGGCAGAGGTTTCAGACCATGCCTTATGTTAGCAGCAACAGCACAAAAGCTCCTCATGGCTGGACACCCGTGGGCGTCCATGGGGTCCCCTCGCTCCATGCTGTGCCAGCACCAGCTATGGGTAGGGGTACGATGTGCTCCGGCAAGAGCCACGTCTGCAGCCCCCCCAAACCCCAGCTCCAGCCCCCCCACAGGACGCAGCCCGCCTGAGCCCCTGCGAGCATGCAAACGCTCCGGCGAGGAATGCGGCCTCGGCCTCTGCACGGCCAGACAGCTCCCATATTCCTGCAAGAACCCTCCAGCCCGCCCCAATTAGCTTTCCTGCAGATCCCATTACTTCTCGCCACAAAGACATTGTTCAGTTTATTCCCTTCTAACAGCCGCAGGAGCATGGCTAACATATTCCTACAGGCTGCTCGGCTTTCTTATAAAACTGCGCAGGCAGCGCACACACCTGGAGCAGCCCCAGCTGCCTGCCTGTGTTACAACTGGTTTGGTTTCCCTTCTGGAGTGAAACCTGATGGCCCCGAATATTGCATTTCACTGGGGCACTCGCGACATAACGTCAGGCTGAGGAGAGCAGCGAGGGCAGGGGGCTGGGCACAGACGCCGCAGGCTGCTCCGCTCGGGGAGCACCGCCACCCCTTTGCCTTGATAGCACCCCAGCCCCGCTGAGATTCCCCATTTTCCTCCTATGAAGGAAGGCAGGGGCAGTAAAACCCTTCCACGTCCTGCTAAATGCCAGTCCCGTCCCCCCCCCAGGAATGAGGATGCTTTGCTGGCCAGGCGGCTGGAGCCACGGGGATGGCAGCGCTGGCTGCAGAGGGAGCAGGGGATGGGGAGACCCGCAGGGATCTTTGGGTTATTGGACTCACCGAGGAGGGGAGTCCAGGAGGCACCTTCCGAACCTTTTTGGGCTGTCCATCTGGGTGAAAGAAAAGAAGAGAGGATCAAACTTTTGAAGGGGGTTAGCAGGAGGGAAAACAAGCTCCTGCTAAGCCAGGGACAGAAAATGCGGCCGCAGATAGAGGTCAGACCTCAGATGTCCCAGAGCCAAAGGGTCAGTAGTGAGAGCGACTGAGGATGAGCCTCTCCTCCTGTCCCTGACTCCTTGTCCCATCTGCACCCTCAGGGCAGGTTTCACCTGCAAACTGAGCCCACAGGACAGCTGCAGGAAGGGATGATCAGCAGGCACAGAAAGGCTGTGCTTGCTCCTTGGATGAGACAGAGCCCATAAATAATCCCTCGCTAGCTTTTTTGGACACAGTTTAAGTTGGTTTATGAAGAGAGGATGTAGAAAGAAAACAAATGCAGCAATGGGTTTGTCTTTTCATTTGCTTCTTAGAAGATAAATATTTCAGAAAGTTTCCCTGCTGCAGGACAGCAGCCCTGGTGCTCATCTGGGCCAGTCCCTCCCAGGTCCAGCCCCAAACAGCTGGCAGGGTGGGAGACAAATTTTTTGGGGAGGTAGTGAGGAAACATCCTGAGGAATGGCTCAAGAGGAAGTGTTGGTTAAAAGTTTGTGGAGCCAAGGACTCTGCTGGGTAGAGCTCAGGAGGAGAAATTCATCACACAGAACGAAACGGTGCAAGAAGTCATTTCCCAGGCTGACAACATAAAGCAGCACCATTTTCAAGTGGCAATATCAAAGTGAATGCCTTTTTCTGAAAAGTACTGGAAAAAATACATGTTACACTAGGTCACTTCTGGTTTCGTTTGCTGGGGAAAGCCCGAAATAGCAACAAAGAGACTTTTGGTGAGGGTGAGGGGTGGAACCATGACAAGAAACACAAGTTCTGGTGAACTGGGCCTCATCTTCACTCGAAAATTAAATTCACACCCAACCTTAACCTCCACTGGGAGCAAAATGCCCAATTTCTAGGTGGATCCAGATGTGGGCAGCTGGGCAGGGAGAGCTCTTGGAGCGAACCCCACCGCTGTGGGGTGCACAGCTCCCCGACCTTGTGCCACTGCAGCTCGCTTGCAGCAGGACCAGGGCTCTGCCAAGGGCCATCAGCCACAAAAACACCTCGAAGGCAGCCCAAGGTCTTCCAAGAACGACTACTGATGTGCAATGTGGCTGGAGGTGTTTTTACAAGAACCTCGAGCCATTTGCATCTTTCACCCAATCTGACATTTGCTGGAAAGAAGGAAATTCCACAGGACTGAGTGTCCAAATTCCCAGGTGGTTTTTGTATATATACTTTATTAAAAAAAAAAAAAAAAAAAAGCAAATGCCAGATTTGCACCTACGTGAACACATGGCAGCCTCTCAGCACTTTGATTTCTGAAGGCAGCCCTGACCCAGGCTCAACACAGACCGAAGCAGTGGCACCCAGGGGTGCCAGAAGCGACTTACCTATGTTGCTCTCAGCACCTCTCCTGCGAGGATTGTTGGGGTAAGAAAAATACTGAGACCCCCCTTTCACCCCAGTGGGGGAAAGCGTGCTCGGACTCGCGATTCCCATTTCGCTGGGCAGGAAACCAGTCTGCAAACAAGGAGACAGAGAAGCCCTTCCATGTGGTTACGCTGGAAAACCACCGCGCTCCCTCGGATAGAACAGAGCTGCCTTGAGCCACCCTTGCACAAATTCAGCCAAGAGAAAAAAAAACAACAAGCCAAAGGGCCAGAAGGAAATAATGTAAATACAGGGGTGGGGAGGAATACGTGTGCAGCAAGAAAAGGGTTTTTCAAGCTGTGTTTTCTCACTAGACCCCAGTGAGGAACCTCTCTACAAGCCAGGGGTGCACTCCAGCAGGTGCCGTAGCAGGGAGCATCGCGGTGCCACGCTCACCGTGCCACCTCGTTGCCCACCGGGGCAGGATGACACCCCACTGATGGTTTTGGCATCACAATCTGCTATGATGGCCAAGAAGAGGCGACCGTCAAGCTGATGGGCTCTGTGTCTCCCTCGCCATCCCGCTGGCAAACCCAAGCAGGTGGGAAGCATCTGCCTGAGGCCACGAGCTCTGCCCATGTGGCACCCACGAGGGGCCCGTGGGCGGTGGTGTTCTGCTGGGGACCCGGCTGTGAGGTCTCATTCTGCTCAATGGGGTTTCAATGGCTTATTCTGCTGAGTAACGTACCCCATTTACTTTGGGGTAAGAGCTCTCTCCCTTTTCTCTCTCCCCATTTTCAGGAACAGCTGGGAGCTGGGGGGACACACAGGGACAGGAACAAAGACACAGCGCTCACCCACCAGCAAACCCAAGCGTTAGAGCCCCGTTCCTGGAAGAGCCCCTGCGCTGTCTCAACTCTCAGCTGTGCCTGAACATCGCCCTAAACACACGCTTTATCTCGGTTGCAAGACATGGGAGAGGTTACGCTGTCTGTGGCCCATCTGACCGCACATCTCCAAGTCCCTCCCTGCCTGTAAAACCAAGCCCACGATCCCAGTTCCTCTCCAGTCCATAGTGGCATGCAGCCAGACACATCGCAAGCAAGGCAATGGAGCTGCAATGCCTTTTCTCTTGGTGGTTTTCTCTTGTGTTTTTATCAAAGAAAGGTCAAATCTCTCTTTCGAAAAAGAGGAAACTCCTCCCTTGTGTTTATCCGAGCTGACCTTGGGGGGAGCCCGACCCCAGGGGAGCAGCATGGCTGTCGGCACTGCCTCTTGCACCTCGGGAGAAAATTGTGTGTATTTACGTGGAATTTAACAGGGCTGGCAAAGGGTCTTTGAGTCCCAAGTTCAGTTTCAAGCCATCTTCAGAGGACAAGTTGAAATAAAGGAAGACTTCGAGCTTTTGAGAAGCCGGAAAGAAAAATGGACTGCTGTAAAGCTCAGCCTCCTCAAAAAAGGGGTCGGGGAGGGAAGGAGTATTCATGTATTCACAGCTGGTAGAATTCCTGCAATCTGTTCCACCGGTCATATTACCTTTGCGCTGAAAACGTTATGCGCCATGGAGCAGCGTGGCCAAAAAAAGCAAGGGGCTGGAGGAGGTGCCAGTGGCCGGTCACTGTTGCCCTGCTCCATCCGCAGGTACCTCCAGGAGAGCCACCGAGGTTTTAAGGCAACTTCCCAAAGAAAAGGGCATTTTCTTCCCCTCCCTCACCCTGGTAACACTTCTGGAGGCAGCTAAGGGTTAAGGGAGTGGGGAGCTGCAAATCTGCCTCAGTGGGGGTGTTTTGGGAAGGAATGATGGCATTTTGGGGAGAGCATTTTGGGGAGGGCATTTTGGGGAGGGCATTTTGGGGAGGACCGTGCTCCCAGGCATCTGCCATCGGACAATTTTCCGGCACTTCTCCAGCAAACCAGGTTCGAACCCCCCACCACAAGCAGAGCCAGAAGCAACAACTGTTCTGGGGGCCACGGCGAGCAGGCAGACGGCCCCGCTCGCTGCCCGCGACAAGAGGGGTTTTGTCTCCCCTCCACATCAAACGGGCTCCGTCTCGCCCACCGCCACCCGATCCGGCCCCGTGCGCCCGCGCCAGGGCCTCTCCCAGCCCGCGGCACCATTTGCCCACCCCACGTCTGTTACCTTATATCTCCCCCTCCTCCACGAAACCCCAGCAAAACCATAACATTAAAAAGCACGGCTTGGCATCTGTCCCGTTTTTATTTTAGCAGCTTCAGTGGTAAATTAAATCCACTCTGGCACAGACAGCCAGCACAGCTGTTTCAGCAAAGGAAACATCCTCAGTTCAGAGAAGAGGAAATTATGACAAATTTGTGTAAAATTAAAACACGTAATATGTGTGTGTGTGTACATCTATAAAATAAAAAGCTGCCCAGCCAAAAGCTGTTCCAAGAACTGGATGAAATGGTGGGACAGCTTCCTGGGGCAGCGCTCGGGCACCGGCGCAGGGCTCCGGGGGCTCTTGCAGCAGCACATCGAAGCGGAGGTGCTCGCTCCTTCCCAAAAAACTATTTCTGGCTGCCCGTGGCAGTGGGTGAGATTATCTCAGTGCTGGTTGACTGCGCTCCCGGGCTCTGATTTACACCCGCGGGATTCCCCACAGGAAGCCAATTTCCCCCCACTGCACAGCCCTGGTCCTGCCCCTGGGCTTCCCACGGGGCAGCTCAGCGGGGCACGGCTGCTGCTGCGAGGGGCAGCTCTCCCGAGCCCTGTCCCTCCCCGACCAAGGAGATGAGCATTGACAGAACCCAGCCACCACCCGATGCCCCCCAGGCAAGGCAGAGACCATCCTGCAGACTCCCTCTGGCGCATGGGGTGATGTTAGCCAGCGAGGGCTTTTGCTCCCTTTTTGTTTCAAGCACGGGCTTCTCGCAGCCCGAGCTGCTTCCAGCACGCCCGGGAGCTGCAGCGTGGTGTGATGGAGGTGTCGGAGCCGGAGCTGCCCCACAGGAGATGCCGGGGGCAGGAGGGGAGCAGGGAGAGGAGGGCGAGCAACACCAGCAGCGCTCAGCCCCCAGGCAGGCAGCCGGAGGGGGCAGCACCTCCATCACGCTGCTGGCTCTGATAGCACACGTACAAACTGCACATGTACAAACCGCAGGCACCCGACAGCCCCTCCTGAGCAGAGCAGAGGCTTTTCAGGACCCTGTGCCCAGAGGCAAGATGCAGGCTGCCAGGGCGCTTCCCATTCCCCTTCCCTGGGCTCTCACGCCTCGCAGTGCAGCCACAGAATGAAGCAAAAATCCCGACATGTTTTATCCTTACCTGGTTTAGTCCTGGCATCCCTGTGTCTCTTCCAAACGTGGAGTAGGAGGCTCTTTCGCTGCCCTTCCCTACAGGGGAAGAAAAAACACAAGGAATGTTGGGTGTCCAAGGGAAGGGGGGGTTCTGCACACGTGCCCTCCCGCCGAGGCGCGAAGCCCATTCCTGTAGGAGCTTCCTGCCCCCGTCTGCAGGGGCACCCGCAGCAGGTAGCAGCTTGCTGCTGGCACAGGAGCTCTTCCAAGTTCACGAGCGGCAGGGCTCGCTCAGTCCCTAAACAGCAAAACCCCAAACCGGCTGCGATGCAGGGAAGTGCTTGTGGCCATGGAAACTGGCAGTTTCAGACCAGAGCAAAAAAAAAAAAAAAAAAAAAGAAAAAACCCAACAAAAACCCAACCCTCCAGACATATTAAAAAAAGCCATCCAAATTTGGCAGAGGCAGGGGCAGAGCAAACCCGAAGCCAGGCGTGACTGACCAGACTGCGCGCACTTCCCATACAATAGGAAACCCAATCTCAGCAGAACTGAGCTCCTGCTCCTCACGGATTATCTCCTTCCCCTTTCTTGGTGGATATTCAACTTTCCCAAAAAGCACGCGGCTCTGCAGAGCAGGCATTGAACAGCAAAGCGTCCCCTTCCTCCCCCAAGCCCCTGGGTTCAGTCCCTGCGATCAGGAGCAGCCCCGCTGCCAGCCAGGCCCACGCTCCCCAGCACCCCGAGCACCCCGCGGCGGCTCCTGCCAGCGCTCAACCTCACCCTGCCCACGCGCTGCTCAGAATAGTGCTTTCGAGGGGAAAAAAAATAAAAAAAAAATAAAAAGAAACCCAAGAGGCACGGTGAAACATTTCCATTCTGAAACGTCCCTGCAGCCCCTTCCCTCGCAGCCACCTCCCCGGAGCACGCCGTGGCCCCAGCAGGCAGCACCCAGGGGTGCCGGGGCAGTGCCGCAGCCCCGGGGTGGGTGGGATGGGGGCGAGGAGGGACCCCCCGGCTGGGAGAAAGGCAATGGGTTTACACTGCCCCCTGACAGCCAGCTTGGGGGTTTTCCCCCACGTGAAGCAAAACAAGACGTTTTTGTAGTGGGGAGCAGCCACTTTTTCACTTTAAAAAAATAGATAGAAAACTGGACTTAAAATACTTAAAATACTTAAAATACAGAAGGAGTTTTCCCATGCTGTTCATTACAGCCTATTAATGGTCCTGGGGAACAGGGTGAGGGACAGGAGATGACCTTCAGAAAGGCTTTGGCCAGGGGCAGGATGTCCCTGTCCCGGTGCAGGGCAATGTGCAGGGACGCAGCCGGGTGGTGACGGGCTCCAGGAGCCCCCTGCAAAACCCCTTCCCCAGGTGGGGTGACTGCATCCTGCCCCTGGGCTGGCTTAGCAAGCAAAAATGTCGGGGGGGGGATTTTGCCAATCTGCTTACCCTAAAGCCTGCTGAGATGCAGGGTAACGCGCTGGGGCTGCAGTGGGCAGGCAGCTACACGCGCCGTGAAGAGGTTTGGGGGAACGGCTGAAAGATGGGAGGGGGGGAGAAAACTTCCCCAAACAAGCCCCACGAAACGGGCAGAGAGGTGGGACGGGAGAGGAGGCTGCTTGGTTTTGCAACCCCTGGCACTGACTTAGTTCGGGGCCTTGAACTCAACCCCGAATTTCTGAGCGGGTCCCTCCTCTGCGGCAGCCGAACCCGAGAGCCCCAGGAGGGACTGGGTGGCTCTGGCCCCGCTGTTTGGCATCGCTCCTCCCCGTGCTGGCATCCCGATGGCCAGGCCCTGCCGCTGTTTCGTTTCAGAGGCTTAAATGTTAAGTAAACTAAGGTCAAAATGTCAGAGGACAGATCTCTTAAATGACCTAATTTTGAAAAGCGCTTAGCGGCTATATTTGCCGCAGCGCCGGCGGCGTTACACAAATAACTCCCCAAGTTGTGTCATCAGGGAGACGGCGATCGCTCCTAAACCAGAGGAAAACCAGGGTAATTCCACAATGGTTCAGCTGTTAAGCAACCGCGAGCCCTCTCTTCTGCAAACACGTCGCGGCTTCCATGCGCTGTGAGCCAGGGGACAGCACCTCGTCCACCCTGACGGTCCCCAACGCCGCGCTGAAAGGCACGTGAACAGAAATACGACTGCAGCCCGGTGTGAAGTCTGCCCAAACTTTCCCAAAAACCTGCTACTTCCACCTGATGTGATTCATGGCAGGAACAAAGCACGCCTGGTGCCAGCGACCTGCGGCACCTTTGATCAGCAGCGCTCTGCGGGACGGGAGCAACCCAGAGCGGGCAGGGAGCGCGGCCCCGGTGCCTGCGTGTGCTCTGTTCCGTAAGGACATAGAAAAAGGAAAAAAGCAGCAAAAATGTCAGCAGCGGAAGTTTTAAATTCAGTTGCCCAGGAAAACAAGGCGGGAGGAGGAAGGCTGGAAGAATGGCAAACTTTTCTGGATCGTAACAAATACTGAGCTTATTTTAAAAAGAGCAGACAAAGCTGAAGTTTGCAGAAGGAGGTGATGTTTCTGGTGCCGGGGAGATGCCCGGCAGCACACGCAGCAAACCAGGCTGCTCCAAGACTAGGCACAGCCCAAAAAACAGGGCTAAACCCCAGCAGTGCAGCATGGACCACGATGGAAGCAGCTCTTGGTAGAGCAAATGCCAGGAATCTCCCCAAACACCACCTCCAAATGACTGAAATCCAACAGGGTGAGGAGGCAGGCAGACATTAAGCGAACTCTGGAAAAAAATCAGGATACGAAGAATAAAAGCCTTTGAGTGAGGAATTGGATTCCAAGGGAATCCCGTCCTCTGGATTTGCCCCTGCAGCTTTTAGCACGCAAAGGAGAAGCACTGCGGAGAGCACCTTAAAAACAAGGTGCACCCAGAAACTGGCTGGGAGCATTTCGTATTTACGGCGTTCACTGGTTTGCTTCGCTGCGAGCCCTGCCATCCATCCCCGTTTGCCAAGCCCTTCCCTAGCCTTCAACCCTGCTCAACAAGTGCTTTCCCAATCCCTCCCCTCTCCCCGGCGTGTCCTCTCTTGCAGGATCCCGCAGCGCCGGCGCTCAGCCGAAGCCCTCCCCAGGGCAGCACCCAGGACTCCCAACTCTGTTCTCCCCTCCCTAACTCAGATTTGCTCCCGGAGCGAGGCGAAACACCAGGATAAAAACTCCTCTTTCTCCAGGCGAGCCGCGAGCTCCGTGAGGAGCAGGGTCTGGCCTCGCTGCCCCACGTCCCGCAGCCCTTTTTGCCCCCGGGGCTGAGCGCAGGCATCTCCCCTCCAACACAAGCCGGGCAGTGCTTTCAAGCAAACCTGTGGTTTTGCCGTTTCTCTCCCCGAGACAAGCCCCGCTGGCAGATGCGCAGAAGAAAAGGCGATCCACGTCGCCTACAGGTTCTGCCAGCGCCTGCCGGGAGGACGCAGGTGCCTCGCCGCCGCGCGGCCCCTTCCAGCCCGCGGGGAGTTCACACGGGCGCCCTCGCATCACCCCAGCCCCGGCTCCCACCCACAGCGCGCCTCTCCCAGCCCCGCTAATTCCATCAGAATTACGTCCTGGGGAGAAAGGGGAGGAAAAACACAGCCAGCCATTAAAAGGGAGGGGGGAAATAGGTTTGGAAAAAAAAAAAAAAAAAAAAAAAAAAACAGGAGCGGCAACAAACCCCCGTCCGCAGGCAGATTAAAACCATTGTCCAGGAAGAACACAATCCACAACAGCTCACAATGCACACAAGATTAGAAACACTCCTCTGAAAAGAAGCTAATTACTAGAAATAATTACTAGAAAGAAATCTGTTATGGCTTATCAGTTTCCCTGCTGTTTAAGCAATCCCCCCCCCATCTCCCCCTGCTGAAGATGAATGGTAAAAGAGTGCCTGATTTGGAAGATTGGTGAATTAAAACAAAAAACGCTCCTTGCTCTCTGTGACAAGCCTGTTCGTCACTGTGCTGCGTCCTGGCATCCTCCCCCCCGGCAGACAGGGATGGCCCCCATAAACCTCGTGCCACCCAGGGCCACGGGGGTCCCCGTCCCACTGCGCACCCCCAGTGCTTGGACCTCGCCAGGACATCGTCACCCAGCCTTGGGGAGTGGCACCGAGGAGGCACGGGTTGGGAACTTGGAGCATGGAGCATGTGGGTGCTGTTACTGCTCCCTGCTCATTGCGGTCACCGTCCCCTGCTCACGGCACTAACAGCAGCTCTGTTCCAGGGCTTTTTATAACCTTAGCTCATCCAGTCCACTGCAACCCAGGCCAGGTTCCCACCCGGCCAGTCTTGCAGACATTCCCTCTCGCTTTTTTCCCAGTGCTTTGCTGATTAGAAGCTGTGCCAGAGGGGACCCAGTGCTTTGGAAAGCACCTAACTGGAGACTGCCCTTGTGCCATCCCCTTCCCAATGTGCACGAGCAGGGGCCCGGGCAGCCCTCAGAGCCCCGAGAGCTCCTGGGTCCTGCTGGGGGAGCAGCCCCCCCGGTCTGTGTTCAGTGCCTCCCAGAGCCCAGCTCCCACTGTGCTGGGTGCCGTGCGCTCACCCAAAGGCCACCGGTGAGCCCCAAACGTCACATTTGGCGTCCCAGCTGAACGGAAAGGAAAGCAGCACTTCTCCTTTCAAAGGCTGCTCTGAGAACTCAAAACCAGTCCTGGGGGAGGCGTGCGCTGCACGGGGCATCTCTGCCATCTGCAGAGCCCCCCTGCCAGCCCAGCGCACCCGGGTGCCTGCAACCAGCAGTACCCATGCCTCCTGCCCCGGGATCCATCACCTGCTGCAGAGAACCACACGCGCTCCGTCCTTCTGGGATCAAACCTCTCCAGCACTTTGCTCCAGAGCTTTGTGTCCTCCCCACCCCATGGGGGCTGTTGAAGCGTTTTTCTCCCCACGGCTGCTCAGCCATGCTGCACGTGGAGGGGAGCCCTGGGCCAAAAGGCCGTGGTTTCCAACAAGGACACTGATCCTCCTGAAATGTTTCTTCCAGTGGTTTCTGCTCCTCCCTGAAGAAATAGAGGCTGAGTGGGAAATGGATACAAACTCTTATTTTGGAGAAGGGTTTACGTGAGCGCATTTCATGCACCTTTTGCCCATCCGGTACCACCTGGTGTGTCTGTCCATGCTAATCTGCCTCTTCCACCGCCTTATGTTTTAAAATTCATCAGTCCCACTTGACTGCCCCGTTGGCATCACCTTTCCCAGCTTGTGCCCCCCGGGGGGAACCTTTTGGGAAACCAGGGAGTGACACAGTGAAGTGACATCTCCAAAGCTCACACTTCCCTCCCACTTCGCTACTTCTATCATATGCAAAAAGATTTTTTTTTCCTGCTCTCCTTTCTCTCATCTTCCATTTATGATTTCGCCACTTGAAAAGTTTTCAGTTTGGCAAAGAGGAAGAGAAAACTCCACCTGTGGTCTTCCTCCAGCCTGTCATTCTCAGCACAAGAGCACAGAGGCTAAGCAAAGCCGATTTATTTATTTTGGAACCTGCTCCAGGAGCCGGTGTTTTCTCCTTTAACCGCATTCAATTTTAGGCACAAAAGCGACTTTGAAATGTCCGGAGGTCCCTGCCCCTTCTGTCTGCACTTTCCCAGCTCCCGTCCTGGTGGTGGGGCTCCGGGTGCTGCGCCCGAGACCTGGCACGGGCAGCAGGAGGGCCGGGGGCAGCGCGGGGCGCTGGGTGCCACCGCTTTGGTGGCAGCTGCTGGAAGTCACCGCCGGGGCGGGGGCGGCTCCGGCTCCACGTGCTGGGGACCGGCTGGGTTCGCAGCCCCGTCGGGGAGTGCCGCGGTGCTTGCCAAGCACCGGGAGCCCTGGCTTTGAGAGGAAGCCAAACGCGTCTTCCCTGCACACATCAAAGGGGAAACCTCCGTGTTCCTCCCCGGGCAGCTCCTTCTCGGCTGGAAGCTCTCAAGGCTGCCTCTGCCCCCGGCATGGGATGGGCTGGGAGGGGTCCTCCCCCCCGCGCACACCCCACAAAACCCTGCTGCATTACATCAAGGCTCCCCTGCCTTATTAAGGAACATCTCTTCTACTTTGCTTACATCCTCCTGGGGCAGAAAATGAGAAGGAACAACCGCCCTCGCAAAGAGAGCCACTCGGAAACGCTCTTCCACCTTTGGGAGGCGAAGGAAAGGTGAAGGACAATCGAATGGGGGAGCGGGGCTGAGGATGAGCCCCGTGCCCCAGACACGGGCCAGGAGGAGGAAGCACGCTGACAGCCACTTCCCAGTGCTGCCCCGCTCTTCTCTTCCCCTTTCTGACCAGCTCCGGAGGAGGAACCTCAGAGCGTGGTGGGGATTTTCTGCTTCAAACACAATTCCCTCTGCTAACCCCACCCGTGCAACCACGAGCGCTTGCTGGAAAGCTCGACTCACCACTGCGTGGGCAAAGGTGGGGAGGACTAACCCCAAATCCTGGCCTAATGTCATTAGAGATCTCTAAGACCTTCAATACGGCTATTTTCTGCTCTTAATCTCTCTCCTTCCACCCCCAAGCAGGGAGAGGGAACCGGGTAACTTGTGGCACGCACCCCGGCCCCGCAGGATCACGGTCCCGGCACAGCGAGGCGTGCTGCCCCTTGTGCTGCCCGGCACAAGGACTTGAGGAGCTGGATGAGGGATGGAGGAGCCCTGCAGAGGGCTCTGCCCACAAAAAGAGCCCCCCCCTGAACCCCAGTGCCTCAAGGAAGGAGCACCCTGGCTCTCTGCCTACAGCAACAAGGCTGGAAGGCCGAGCGTCCTGCCACCACGAGCCTGTTGCAAGACCTTGAGCACGGGCTGTGTCTGTTTCCCCCCCTGCATGCCTTTCCACTCCCGATTACCAGCTCCTTGAGAGCAAACTCAGCCCTTCCCGTGCCAGCGCAGCAGGCATCAATCTCTGTTATTGCCCTTGGGTGCTACAGCAGAACAGGGAAAAATAATCACGCACATAAAATCCAGAGGCTGCCGCGCACATCAGGCACTGATGAGCCCCTCTGGCCAGCAGCCCCTTCAACCACAGCTCCGATAGCCCCTCCTGGAGCGGGTCTGATGGGGGAAGCAGGAGTGCTGGGCAGTGCAAACGCTGCTGGTAAGCACCCACCGCTCCCTGTTAGATCCCCCCGGATTAATCCCGCACCTACGGGGCAGCGGAAGGCACTTACCCACTAGTCCAGGTCCCAGGAATGGTGATGAAGATATGCTGTTGTGCGCCGGCAGGTCCCTGTGCTCGCCGTAGTGGGGGCCTTCACCATAGCTCTGCTGAAGCAACACGGACATGGTCAGGGGGTGCCCGGGGGTGCTGAGCCGAGCATGCAAGGTGTGTGTGGGTATCGACCTCCACGCGTGCCCAACCTAACGCGGTGCAACCTGATGCCGGGGGGCAGGAAGGAAAAAGACCCGAGCTGCTGCTGTATGGGCAGTCACTGGAGAGACCCCAATCAGCCCCCAAGTCGCATCAAGGCACTGCACAACCCCGAGAGGCCGGGCTGTCAGGGCGCAGCGAGAAGGGTCAAAGTCAAAGGCAGCTCGTGAGCAGGGCACAGAAACGATCCCAGCCTCGCGGCGGGGAGCGGGCAGCGCAGCTGCAGCGTTTGGAGGGGACGTGGCACCAAGGCAGGGACACAGGGAGGCTTTGCCCCATGCTGGAGGCTCCTGCACAGTTTCTGCCTTCGCTCAGTGCCTGCCAGGTGAGAGGGGGAGAGCCCCAAAGCCCCCCCCGAGCCGGGGGGGTTGAGGGGGAGAGAAGGTCTATAAAAATGAGAAATGATACAGCGCCTGCTCTGCCACTGACCTAAGGGAAGGGAACGGTGTCATTGCGAAAACGAATCACACAAACCCATTAAAACATGAGCATCTGTCAAAAAAACACCATTTCAATTAAGTTAATGTCTTTTCTCTCTTCCCCTCCTCAGGCCCCAGTTTTGTGCTGTTGCAGCCTCGGCTGCTTCCCGACAAAATCCTCCCAGCTCTCCCCATCCACAGCCCCATTCGGGGCCCTCCCCAGCCCCGCTGTGCTGAGCCCTCTTCTCCCCATGCCCAAACCCGAGCATGGGGAGAGGGAAGATCGCAGGCTCCAGGTCTGGGTGAGGTTTTTGGAGGAGAAACCTTCTCCAGTGACACCTCAAAGCAGCAAAGCCTGCAGGGATGAGGTCAGGGCCCCTCTGCTCGCTGTGCCCCCGCTGGTAACAGGAACAACACTCAAAATGGGGCAAGAAAAGTTGTTCCAGGGTTAGAGCCAGCCTGGGCACAATGCGCGCACTGAGAGCCCATCGCAAAGCCCCCGTTTATTTTCATTTGAGCTCGGTGTTTGTGCTTTTATCCTTACCCTTCCTTGGTCAAATGTGGAGCTGTTTTGATCTCCCGTTCCCCAGGAACCTGATCCCGGTCTTTCATCCAAACCTACCGAAAAACAGGAAGAACAAAGGTTACTCTTGCTTTATCAGCAAAGCCTCAAAGGTGTTCTCGCAAAATTAACTCTTCCTTCTACAAACAAAACAATATTTTCATTAATAAACCACTTCCACTTGGCGTGACCGATCCTCCCCTCTCCATCCCCACCTTCCCACCTCAGCTGGGAGTTCAAAGCTGATCCCACCGCAGCCTGGAAAGGCTTCAAAACACGGGGCAGTGGGAAGAGGAGAAACGAGTATTTTACCCCCGCGTTACCCCGCGGTGCCGAGGATCCTGCTCTCCTCGAAGCCTGATGTTTAAGAGGGCTGCAAATTAAGAACCGATCGTGCCCATCCCGGTGCTCCAGTGGGACCCGATTTTTGCCTGTGAGCAGCGTGCAAACAGGCCTGCCCACTGCTGGATCACGGGCTGAAAAACTCTGTTCTCCACCAAAAGAGCCTCGGATGTGACGTGCTGGGGCACACCACTATGGGGCTCATGCTTTTTCACGGCTATTTTTGGTGTGAGCCCCGTGCTCCTGCAGAGGATGGTGTGTGGATGCTGCGGCTCCGATCAGAGCCCGCTCCCACCCGGGTAATTTTTAGCCCTCCGAAGCGTGTCCCGCGCAAAGGTGACTCAGCCCAGGATGGCAGCGAACCAACGGGAGGGGTTTTGCAACGTGCCTGCTCGCAGGCTGCGGTAGGAAACCGGCTCCTTTCATCGCCTGCCAGGTCCGCCCAGGCTGTGCCTCTCGGGCGACCAGCACACGAGGTGCCCGAGGGAGGTGGCCAACATCCACCGGGACACAATCGCCCCGGGAGCCGCAGCAGCCGAGCTCTGCAGTTAAATCGGGCACCGCGACTGCACGGAGGAAACTTCTCCTGGCAGGCGAGGCTGGAGCCCTGGCCTGGCCGAGCAGTGGGATTTCCAACCCGGTGTTTGGTGATGTGAGCTGGCACCTGGGCCAGAGTGGACAGGATCCTGCACCCACGGGTGCCACGAGGGACCGGCACGAGGCAGAGGCTGTGCCTCCTCCACCTGCTTTCACCCTGGTGGTGCCAGAGCTGGGTCGGCTGCGGGGCTGCTGCGGAGAGCCCTGAGCCCACAAGGGGGATGGAGCCACCTCTGCCTTGAAACCGTGCACGGACCCCGTTCCCATCCCCAAAACTGGGGGCTCCGTGGGCTCCCCCTGCCCCAGCCAGCTCCGTCGGGGTGCCAGCAGCCCTGGCTCCAGCAGGATTTACGGGATGTTGGACTCCAAACAGAGCAGCCCCGACACGAGGAACTGGGGGAGCAGCGAGGGCCGGGCAGTTTCAGGGCGCACTCCGCCTGCATTTTAGCAAAGCTGATTATTATGGCAAACACGCCACGTATTTGTCTCCTCCGCTCCCCTTACTGTTCATTTAACCAGAAACTTCTTTCAAATTACATCCTTCTATTTCTGTGCCTTTGTGTTAATCATTTCCCCAGAGAATTGGTGTTTAATTGCTGTCTAATTTGCATAATTATGCATATTAATCTCCACACCTAATGAATATTCATAATTCTCATTTAGATTTTGTTTTCTAATCAAAAATTTCCAATGTGATTACTGTGCAGAGCAGGGATAAGCCTCTAATAATACCTTGGATACTAGGGAGAATTACTGCCAATTCTCCCACCTCCTACTTCCTAGAATAAACTTTTGCTTTGCTAATGTGTTTTTCTAAAGCAATTCATCTGCATACCCCGCAAACACCAGTGGAGATCGGGAGGCAGAAAGGCTCCTTTTCATTTTGCTTTCCCGGGTACTTTTGGAGCATCCCAGCAGTCGGGGTGATGAGGTGAGCAGGAACCGCAGCCTCAGCCACCCCTGGCAAAAACTCAGCCCCTCGTGCAGGCAGGACGAGGAGGGTGGCATGCCCTGGTGGCTGCAGCCAGCGAGGCCCCCCCCGGTCCTTCTCCAGCCCCCCTGAACCACGAGGAGCTGCCCCAGGGGGGATGCTCAATGGGGCAGCCTCCTGGGGGGGTTCTGGTGCCTGGAAGCCCACAACAGGGGCCAGCCTGCAGACCGAAGCCTTTCCAAACAGCTCAAAAAAATGGTCTCACATCTTCCCAAGCTACAGCAACCGGGGCGAAAGGTGCCTGCAGAATGTCCCATTTTCAGCCTGGAGATGTTCGAAGAATTCAGGCGTTTCTGGGATGAAGCCAGGACAAGACACCCATCCTGCCCACCTTACGTTTCTGGCAACCATCCCAATGTAGTGCCGACCTGCTCTCCCCTCCCTTTGTATCGGATCTACAACTCGGCAGCAAATGCCCCCTGTCAAACCCATGAAAACCCAAAGGCTGGCCCAAAAGCAGGTGCTTCTGGAAAACCGCCCACCCGAGCTCAGTGGGGTTTTGCTCAGCCCACACCCCACAAGGCTGCTGCCACCACCACCCACGGCCACGCTTCCCCGAGCCTGTGATGCTCACCCCATTGCTCCCGGTGCTCCAGAGCCTTCCCCACGGCACTGAGCGGCTGAGCTGGACCCAAAAAAGAGGAGGAGGAAGGGGAAGGAGCAGGAAATGGAGATGTCCGGGCTGAGAAGGGCCCAGGGTGGTGTCTGGGGCAGGCTGCAGCAGCTCCAGCACATCCCCAGGTGCTCGCCCAAGGCTGTGCAAGCCTCCCACCCGGACCCTTTGGTCACAGAGGCCCAGGGAGAGAGGCCACACACCTTGACCCCATCCCGATGGAGGTCGGGAGTGCTTTGGGCACTGCCCATCAGTTTCCTGCCTTTGGGCACTGCTCACGTGCTGCAGGGAGAGCTGTCGGGCTCCCCCAGCTCTGCGAGCACACCAAGCCTCCAAAAGTCACACCCAAACTCCTCGAGGGGAACTCCAAAAAATCCCCCCTGGCTCAAGGACCTGCCTGCAGGACAAGGCTGTCACCTCCTGCGTCCCCGCAATGGGATGGGGACCTGTGGGCACCTCCCTCCCTCCCCAGCTCTGCCCCGTCCCCAGAGCAGGTTTCCTGCACACGAACGTGCACAAGGTGCTGAGCAAGAACTAAAGCCAAGGCCCCAGCTGAGATCGTATCCAGCTCGCGTGGCAGGGAGCAGGACTACTTTTGCACCAAGTGTAACCCTGGCATATCCCAGATTTTGAGCTTTGCAGCTCTGAAAACGCTCTCCCAGCGCAGGGCACGCGCGCAGTTTCTGCAGACACCCACACGTGCACGCAGCTGGTCGGGGCCAGCTTTATTTTAAAATAAAACCCTTTTCCAACTAACCGAGTTAAGGCACACTTTCCAATTCAGAAAAGACAAAAATAGGAGCTACCTCCTCTCTCCATTAATACAGTTATTAAAAAACGTACAGATTAATTGTGCATTTTAATAACTCTGATCATGAATATTCATAATGCATTTCTTGCTCATGTTCTAATTAAAATGTACTAATAGAATAAGATGTAGCTGTCAGACAGTCATTTTTTTTTTCCTTACGATTTCTGTGCCACAGCTAAGAAGAGCTGATAGACAAGAACTGCTCTAAGCTCTCAGCACGGATAAAAATAATTTGCCCAAACTGAGCCCGAGTAAAAGCCCTCCGTGCGCCATGAAGCCCTGCATGCCCTCGCCACCCCAGCACACCCTCCAAGGACGCATTCAAACC
This sequence comes from Anas acuta, assembly GCF_963932015.1. Lineage (NCBI taxonomy): Eukaryota > Metazoa > Chordata > Aves > Anseriformes > Anatidae > Anas > Anas acuta. The sequence continues at coordinate 1,626,026 of NC_089004.1, read as the reverse complement.
ACGGGGGCTTGCAGTTGTGAGTGAGAGGAATGGGGAATTTAGCAGTGCATTTACTACCCCAACCTTGCACGCTACGAAGCACCCCCTGCTCTGCACCCCTTTCCGAAGGCGAGCAGGGTGCTGGTGTGTTTGCTCTCAGACACCTGCCCCATCCCACACGAGCTGTCCGGGCCCTGGGAGCAGCTCCCCACACAGGAGGGAACCTGCAGCTCTGAAACCAGCGAACTGGTTAAGGAGGCTGTGTGGTTTTCTGCCCCGTTCCCACATCCCAGCAGCAGCCACGTGCGCTCCCCTTCCCACCCTGTTCTCTGCAGGCTGCTTCAGCCCCCGCGCCCGGGATGCCTGGAGCTGAAAACGCCATGCAGAGATGCTGGCTCTGGCTTCAGTCAATAACCAGAGCCCTGGATTCTACCTGGAAAGTTTTCCTGTCCCTTGAGCCATCGGAGAGCCCCATGGCTTCAGGAGGGGCGCTGCTCAGAGCTCTCCACTCCTCGATCCCAGCACAGCTCCGGGATGCAGCTGGCACAGAGCAGGGCTGGGTGTTGGATGTCTCCACCATCCAGCCACTGCAGGTCCTTCAACAGGAGCTCAATCCCCAGTAAGCCCTTTGCAAGCAAAACCCATGGGGCAGGCAGCGCTCCTCTGAACCCAGGGGACACGCAGGGACACACGAAGTGGGACATCTTGCCCCCGAGACTGCTCGGTCACCACTGGTGCACCAAGACCAAGGGCTTGCTCTTAAACCCTGCACCAAGGCACACCTGGAGGAGCGCACGTAAAGCTGCAAAACTGTGGTCCAGCATGTTCAAAATGCCTTGAAGATGACTCACTTTTGGCCTCAGAAGAAGGCAGTGGCAGCCCCGTGCTGGGGGACAGTGAGGGAAATTGGTGGGGACATCACCGGGGGCCGCTGCGTGGCTCAGGCTGCAGCTGAGCCGGGCTGAGCGCTTCCCTCCCCCGATGCCTCCACCCTGCCCAGCACAATCTGTCAGCATCAAAGAGCCCTCCTTAATCTGATTCCCATCAAAATACCCTTTATTATTTTAATTTTTTTTTAATAAATCTATTAGAAATATTAAGGCCAAGCCCCAGCTCCAGGAGCAGTCACAGCCTTGGCTTCGCTGAAGGACGGCGATGCCCAAGCACGAGCGAGGTGGCTCTGGTGGCCCTCGGTGCAGCAGGATGGGAATAAAGAGCTGGGAATAAAAACCCCACAAGCAAAAGCCCCCCAGGGCCATGCCTGTGAACACACCAGCAGGACAGGGGGTGCCCACGCGATGCCCAGCGCCTGCCTCTAGCAGAGGTGGGACACTGCGGTGACAGCCACCGGTGCCACCGTAATTTGATTTGAAAGAGAGGTGACAGAAGGCTGCTTGATAAACACTTCCAAATTAAGCGGCTTTGTGTCCTAATCGCTCTGGCGATCAGCCTCACAGCAAAATCTCCGCTAAAAGGGATTTGAAATCAATAAAATTAGTCGACTAGTAATTAGCTTTAGTCCCAGTCAAACCAGCAAAGTTGTTTTTCCTGGCGAGGGTTCGCTCCCTGGGCCCACGTGCTGCCGCCCAGTGAGAAACAACAGCACCAACACATCCCAACACCGAGGCATCCTCAGGGAAAGCCCCCCCCGGCCACCAGCACGGCCTCGCCAAGGGGAAAACCGGGGTGTTTCGGAGCGGCTGCCTGTTTATTTACCAGCCCCGTCCGCCCCCGAATAGGAAAAAACAGATTTGAATGGGAGGCAGTCGCCGGCTGTTTACAGGACGTTGATTGTGGACGGGACTATACAATTTGTTCACTTCCTTTTCCCGGCGCACGACAAAACAATTCCACCCCCCAGCCCCCACATATAAAAAAAAAAAAAAAAGGAAAAAAAAGCAAGAGCAAGCAGGGCTGAACACCTGGAGGGCAGCTCGGGATGCTCGGCGCTGCCAGCCGAAGGGCAGGGAGGGCTCCGTGCTGCTGCCAGGGAAGGAAGCGAGTGCTTTGGTGGGCCCTCCAGATCAGGCCCCCCGTGGAGGGATGGACCCTGATGGTGCTCTGAACGAGGTCACCTCGGAGCCTGCCATAGCAGAACCCTACAGGTTTTTGGGGCAGGCCCTTCCCCGTTTATCTTTGTGCCGATGAAAGCACGAGGAATTCAAAACCAAGGCGCACGCGGCCATGCCACACAAGCGCCTGCGCCCCTGCCCTGAGGGGGACGCCTGCTGCTGGCTCCCCCTCCCCAAACGCATGCTCAGGCATAATTTTGACTTAAAAAAAAAAAGAAGGAAAAAAAAAAAGCTGATGCCGCCACTTCCGCGATCATTAATTCCTCCGCTTTGCATCTGCTCTGGCATCTCCTGTGTCGTGTTCTGGTTCAGCAGTTGCTGCATGGTCCACACTCAGAGTGAGATTTTAGGAAATATTTGGGGCTGGGGAAAAATGGGAGAGGTTCCCCAAAGAGAGAGGGGAAAATGATCCATTCCCCATTGGCTTCGGGCAAGGGATGAGTATGGAGACAAAGCAGGAAAGAGAAATTAAATCTGCAGATAAAACAAAGCCAGAAAGGGGAAAAAAAGCCAAGGAGGTGTTTTGTACTCACAGTCTTTCGGAAGATGGTCTGCGAGATGATGCACGTGGTGTTTCCAAACAGAGCTGCATTTGCAGCCCCTGCTGTGGGTTAGGGAAGTGCTTAGCCTGGATTGCTGAGCCCAGGGGTGGCTGCAAGAGCTCTCGCAGGACAGGGCAGGCTCCACGGCAGCCCTGGGGCCAGGATCTGGGGACCAGGGCGATGTCCCAGGAAGGAGCAGAGAAAGCAGAGAAGGAGCAGGCACCGCACCCAGCACAGGGGGAAGGGGTGCCTGCTGCCGAGAGCAGGGACAGGGCCCCCGACCCTGTTGGTAACGGGGATGAAGACGAGAGCTTGCCCCCTCCAAGTCATAATTAAGGAAACAAATCACCTGGGCCAGCCCCATCAAGGCCGTGCCAAACAACAGCGCGATGTGCAGGTGGTGGGAAAACGCTGCACTGCGGCCCTTCTCCTCGGGGGAGAGGCCAAAGCTGGACGGGTTCGTTAAGTTAATGACGGCCAACGAGGCGAGGCCAAGGCAGCGAGGCCAGCGGGCCTCCCCCCCAGCCAAGGCACGAAGGCACACCTCCCAGCCCCGGGTAAGGCCAGCAAGATGCCACGGGGAGAAAGAAAACAAACCTGTGACGACAACCAGAGGGAAGAAAATAAACTTTCAAGCTCAAAACACTTCCACCAGCTGTGAAAACAACGGCACAGCAATGACCAAACAAGAGCACAAAGGAGCGGCACGAAAGCGGGACAGATGATAACGGGGCCGGGCCAGGCAGTGCCTTCAGCGGGTCGGCAGCGCCTGGGCTGGTCCCGCTCGTGTCCCCCGCTTCCCCCGTGCCCACCGCCCCATTCTCGCTTTGCGAGGAGCTGCATGCCGAGCAGGGACAAATCGTGGGGACACATCCAAGAATAATGTTGCTTTAGGGCGGGCTGATAACAAGCATCAGAATTAGCCTGGCTTTGTTAGCACCTCAGATTACGGCGTAATTCGGAGGAACAGCTCTGCTACCCGTGGATGGAGGGGCCTAAAAAGAGGCGACTGCTTCCAGGCAGCTGCTGGCAGCTCTGAGGGCGGTGCAGGGCCAACCCCCAGGCCCTGCTTCCAGCATTACCCCCCGAGGGGCACAGCGCAGGTGTCCCCCCCCCCCATCCTCCCCACACGTTTGTGTTGAGGACCCCCGGGAACATGCCCCAAAGCCGTGCTCCCAGTGGGGCTTTGGAAAACCAGCGGGAGGGAGCGTGGCGCCGGCCATCAGCCTCGCTGCCCCCTTCACCTTCCCTGCAGTCTGCTCCCAGGCATGCAAACTTGAAAAAGCTTAATAATATTAAATATGGAAACCCAAGGAAGTGTGAGGAGTCCTCGGCCTACACATTGGATTCATGCCACTGCAAATCCCCATCTGCAAGCCCCTCTGAGGCCTACAAGGGCTTCAAGGGAGCAGCGAGCCCAATGGCAACTTAAACACGAGGACAGCCCCGTAGAGAACTCTTCATCACATACATCCAACAACATCAACATGTCTGCTACCACAAAACAACTTAAATCCAACAGAGAGAGGCTTATCTGTGAAGCGAGGGGTTAGATCCCATTAAACAGAAAGCTTTGGGGAGAGAGGAGCGAGAGTAAATCCACATCCTGTTTTTTTCCAGCTCATTTGTTTTACCACAAAGTTGCACACTCATGAAAGATGCAGACACTCGACACTAACGCACGCATTGTTGTCCGAAGAAAGAATTCATTTTGCTGAGCGTGCACAGCAGCCCGATGCCAGTGGGGAGTGAAATACGATGGCTGCGTGTCCCCCGGGACGCCAGGCACTGACCTTTCGGATTTCGCAGACAATCGTGTGCTTTGCATGTACGTACAGATGCTCGCACACCCAGACTATTTTGGTTAGAGGCATTTACCTCTATTTCCGCTCCGATTTGCATCTTTCCAAGTATTGTTTAATTTGCAACGTAAAATAAAATGAGGGTGTCAGAAATGCATTGGTGGCGCTGTCCTTTTGCAGGGGAACATAAATCTTTCCCCGCTGGGTCTCCATTGCTCCCAGAGCAGGAAAATAGGAGCCAGAAGCCCGTTTACTTCCACCTGACTGTCTAAAATGTTGCAAGAGAGACATTTCAGATCAAAGGAGAAGACTTTCCTCAGCGATTTCCCTGGGACACGTCCCGAGAGCAGCGCCAGCACCGTGTACGTGAGCGCTCCCAGCCCACTGGGCAGGGAGGCCAGAGGTGGTTAAAAATTAGACAAATTTCAGGCCGTTTCCAAATAATGGGGAAATGATGCGGGGAAACGGCCAAACACCCACAATCCTGGTGGCCTCGGTAGTTTACCTGGGAGCCTTCTCTTCGAGGGAAGAGGGCCGGTGGTTAACACCATGTGGCTACCAGCCCAGCGGCCTGCCCTGCGAACTCCCCTGGAGCAAGAGGAAAAAACAGATCACGTCTGCCCAGGGAGCACGAGCACGTGTGGGCGGGAGGAAGGCAAAGGGGAGGCACGGCTGAGGCCATTTGCTCTGCCCTAGAGGCCGGGGCTGCAATCCTGCAGGGTGCTGGGCAGCCCCGCTCCCCGGCACAGGATGCCCCGGAGCGCACAGGATACCGGCGCGGGGCTGGCGAGGAGAGCTAACGTGTTAGCCGAGCCGATGATTCAGCCCACAGGAAGGATCATCTAAGAAGAATTGTTCGACACAATGAGAAAAACTTTCCCAAACAAAGTGTTCTCAACACCACCTGCCTCCTCCGCGGGGCCGAGGCGAGCCCTGAGCTCCAGCTTTTGTTTGCAAATAACTTCAAGACCGCGGTTGCCACAACAGAGGTTCGTCTTTTTTCCCCTTCTCCTTTTCCGAGGGGACACGGCTCAGCGTGGGGCTCACCCCCCAGACCTCCCCCAAAGCACGGCGCTGGGCGGCGCAGCAGCCGCACACCCACTGCATTCGTCTGATGCCAAAACCCAAAAAAGTTCAGGTTGGAGGGCTGTAAGTGCAGGACCGTGACCCTCTGCGCCCAAACACCCAGAGCAGGACCCCCAGAGCACACCCACACCCCAGCAGCACACACGGCACGGGGTCTGAGGGATTAACTGCACGTGGAGCCCACGAGGGGTCCCTCCCAGGCACCAGTTTTTGCAAAATTTAGTCAACACGGCACGGCATGGTGAGATATTTACCTTAAGAACGGTTTAAGGACAGATGTGACCTATTTAGAGCTCTGCCAAATATTTCTGTAATTGAATATACCATCGATTATTTAAATTACATTAAAAAGGGCTGTATTTGATCTACTTGCTACTAAGAAGCACCGTTTCCAAGAACCACGACTTTTTTTTTCCCCTCTTTAACTATAAATACTTCAAGATGTTCACTTGTCCCTTTCCTTGCTGAGAATCCACATCTTTGCATAACCATGCTCCATGCCCCAAATTCCACTTCTGCCCCTAAAGCCAAGAGGACACGTCACGAGAAGAGCTCACCTGAAGAAAGAAACCGGTTTTGTTTTAAGGGCGACACCAGCTTATGGAGCAGAGTCCAAAAGGTGAAGTCTCATCCAGCCTCCTGTCCTCAGGGGAAACCAACGCTGAGCCATTGGTTTTGGCTGCCCATCAGCCTCAAGAGACTTTCTGAAGTCACCTCAGCCAGGGGACACGGAAAAGTTGCTCCAGTACCTCGTGCCCTGGTTCCCTCCATCCACAACACCCACGTCCAAGCAGGGTTACCCCAGACCCCCGAGGACAGACTGAGGCACTGGGATGGTGGCTGGTTTTAAGCCTACATCTGTCACCTGGCTATGTGCATGGGGACCAGCTCGAGGGATGGGACAGGAGGGTGTCACCGCTCCCACCAGCTGCATCCCACTTAAACCAGCCGTGGGGGTACGGACGAGCCCACCGTGGCACACGCGTGCGTCCGGGCTCCTTCTGCACCCGGCGGGTGGAGGATGTGCCCGTGCCACGAGGACACCCCCAAAGGAGCCAGGGAAGCCGTCCCAACTGTGCCCCCCCTCCGCAGGGCCCCGCTGCTCCCACCGAGCTCTCCTCTCGCTGGGCAGACGGTGCCAGGCTGGGGCGAGGTGCCAGCAGGTGGCACTCCTCGTGTGGCACCGCACCTCGCGCTCCTGGGACCAAGCAACGCTCCCCCCTCCTGCACGTGCATCTCACACCATTTCCTGGGTGCAACGCGAGCATCGCTTAGCCATGGCCCCTAGGAGCCGGTGTGATCTCTCACACTAACAGCAAAACCCCGAAAATACCTCCCTGCAGCTCCTCGAAGCCCCGTGAGGACCTCAGGGTTTATTCTGACAGGTTTTATTCTGACACCGCCACAGAGCATCATCCAGCTGCGCCGTTCTCCCACCCTGCCCCAGACAGGCACCAACCCATTGCTCGGGTCGCACGCTGTCTCCCCCAGCCCCAAAAGCACCAGCCTGGCTTTGCACGACCCCCTGAGCCCTTTGGTGCTGCCCACAAACACCTCGCTGTTAGAGGAATGGGCTGGAGACAAAAAGGACCCATTTTTTATCTCATCTCTCTCTCCTCTACATCGTGTTTGTGTTCCGGTGCTTTTGTCTAGACGAGTGGTAACGCTTCTTATCAGGATCGCCGGTACAGCTGTCAAGCAAAATTCACCATTAGACATTTCTCTGGTAGTTTTCCTAAAGCTGCCTTTTAACTGCAAGAAGCTCAGGGGAATTATTTCCTCCATGAACAGCAAGAGCTGCTCCGGTGCAGAAGTTTTGGGGCCCAATGGGGGTGACGCCAGGGGCTCCCGCTGTGCTGGGTCACCGCTGGCTGCGCAGGAGCCACTGCCCCACAGCTGCACCTGCAAATGCAACTTTGGAAATAATATACACATATAAAAACAGGGAAAAAAACAAGCCACCCCTAACCTCAGCAAGGAAAAAACTGCAAATGTGAGTGACCACATGGATCTCCTGCAGGCAGAACCAAGCCTTCGGTTCCTCACTGCACCAGGCTCGAGAGATGGCTCGGGGCATGCGAGGCACTCGCTGCTTTGGAAAGGAAAGGACACTTTGCCCCACATTTGCCTTGAGCAAGTTCTGGGGCTCACTGGACTTTCCAGGAGTTGCTGAACGCATAAAACAGCAGGAAACCCAGTGAAAACCAGTTCCCCATTCGGAGCACAAAGTGCCCCAGAAGCCCCCATGACAGGGCCAGGCCAGCAGGGAGGGGAAGAGGAAGATGAAGACCTCGCCGGCTCAGCTGTTTGCAAAACCACAGCTCCACACCTCCCGAGAGCCCCGTCTGCTTCGCCAGGCTGCAGGCTGGAGGGGACAGCCGGCTGCAGGAGCTGCCCCAGCGGGGCCGGGACCCCTTAGCCCCGAGCCAAAATGAAGGATCAGCCCCCTGCAAGCCTCCCCGCTGCCCTGGGACATCGCGGTACAGCACGTGCCCCCGGGTTTGCTGCTCTGTCAGGAGCAAGGAGCGTGTCTGCCTCTCTGGGGACCAGCCTCAGGCAAGTCAAGCCGAGTTCTGCTCCTTCTGCTTGCTCCAGCAGCATCCCCAAAACCTCAGGTGCTCCCCAGCATCCCAACTGCCCCGAAGCACGCAGCGCGCTGCCCTGATAAAACACAAACCCGCACTTGTTTAAAACTGAGGTCAGGGTCTCCAAACCAGAGCAAGAGCCCGGACACAGCCCAGTTCTCTTCTGAGCAGGCACGCTTCAGAGAAACTGGTTTCTCTCCTGTTAAGCCCAGAAACGCACAAACCACTTGAACTAAAGCAAAACCATCTCCAGGCAGCTGGGCACTGGTTGGATCTGTTCCTAAAACCAGCTGAAATGAAACCATCCCGCAAGCCCCTTGCAGAAGAAGGAAAGCCTGCGACCAGGCTGCGTCACAGCCCTGAACCACGCCAGCCCCCTGCTCCCACTGTGGGGCTGAGAAACCCCCAGCTCACAGCGACCTTGTGCTCGAGCCAGCCCCAGCCACCCGCCCTTCTCCTCTCCGTGCCGCCAGCAGCACCTCGCTGCAACAGGTTTTAAGGGTCTCACGTTATGGGGGAAGGCAGGGACGCAGCACGAAAAGATGAGCGATTCTCATGTGCCACGCATCCTGCTCCCAAAACGGGACCCTGTGTCCTCGAGCAGCGTGAACACCCTCTGCTCCTGCCCCAGAGCGGCACGGCACCCGAAGGAGCCCCCTGCGGATCTCCAGCCCGCCGCTCGAGCCCACCTGCCTCCAAATCCCTCGAGAGCAGAATCGCAACTGCTGAAAATCACTCCTCCCCACTCCGTCCTCCAAACCCCTGCCAAAAAAGCCCCGGCGCTGCCAGACATCTGTTGGGAAGAACCTACCCCGAAAGAGCCGGCGCGGGGCTGCCATGTCCACGGAGCCGCCGCAGGCTGAGCCCAGCGCCCTGTGCCGGGCGCCCCAGCCCCGCGCTCCTCCCACCCGTCCTGGTCCCTGCCCACTCCTGCCTGCCTTTGTTCGGGGGACTGTGGAGGAGTTCACTCTAAGGACAGGCAAAAGCAGTTAGAAGAAAGTTAGTGGGGTTTACGGAGTGGATTAAGTTTACCAGGGGATTTTACGGTGTGCTGCCCGGGGAGCTCGGAGCAGCTCGGCCGCATCTCCTCCGGAGCAGGCGCCCAGGGAGCCTGGGCACAGCCTGAGAGCACCCAGGGCAATGGGAAGGGCAGGGAAAAACTCACCTAAGTGCCCTGTGCTCTTACCCACAGACGTTACCTCCTTAACACAAGCCCTTCTAAAGGCCAGGGTTGGGTTTAGCTGCACCCCTGCTCGCAGGGCTCCGTCCAAGCCCGCAGAGCAGCTCTGGAGCAGTTGTTTGCCCTCGAACAAAAGCCATCTCCACCCAATCCTGCGTGGCTCTGTTGTGGTGATACAGGGTATTTGTCTGGCACAGCCTTGGTCACTGTTTATTGTCTTGCTTTCCTTTATCTGCAGATCTCAAAGCGTTTTATAAATGTTAAACCTCAAAGCCTCTCCAGGGAACAAAACTGTTTCGAGCTATTGTACATATGGAGAGACTTGCCCAAAAATTAGGGCAGAGCTGGAAATGGAGCAGCGGAGACCAGAGCTGACACAGCCTCTCTTGGCACAATATAAAGCAACACAGATTATCCCTTAAATACCTGTGTGGACAGACACATCTCCAGCTATTAACCCACATGTTGTCGAGCCACCGCTTGGAACAAGCCCTTGGCCTGAAAGCCTCGCGCGCTGGAACACAAAAATCTTTACAACTGGCAATCCAAACCACAACGTCTCACTGAGCTTTCAGTTTTCTTGTTTGGGTCAAAAAGCACCAGTCGTACGGTTTCAACTTTTTAGAAAATTATTTAAAGAAAACAGAACAAAAAACCACAATGCTTTTAAAAATACGCAGCGTGCTGGGGGAGAAGCGCTGTTCTCTATTTTTGAGCTGACCCAGGAGGGCTGGCAGAGGCAGCACGTTGCGCGAGATGCTCGTGCCGGGCTTCTCCTGCCATGTGGCACCCGTCCTGCTGTCACAGGGCCCAACTGCAGCCGTTTCACAGCGGGGAGTGTCAGTCCCAGCTCCCCGTCTTTTCACTCCCTTTCTCTGCCGTGCGGTTCAGTCGAAAGGAACCTGAGGAGCAGCAGGAGGCACAAATTCAGGACCATCCAGGCTCGGCTCTCCCAGTGCTCCAGGGAAACGCTGCGGTGACGGGATGGGAATCACACCAGTGCTATACTCAGGGGATCGCTGCCTGGAGCAGCCAGCTACGGGACAAAACCGAAACAGTCGGGCAGGTGGAATGGGCAAGAGCCAGTGCAGGAGTGCCCTGGTTTGGGGAACAAGAGTTCAGAAACCTCAGCCTACCGAGGATGAGAAGCGAGAGGCAGCCTCGCGGCAGCCTCCTCCCAAATTCTCCTCCAGCTCCGGTGCAACCCCAAATCCCCCTGCCTGGGCTGTAAAGGCTTTGGGATGAGCTCCTACAAATAGCAACTTCGGTGCCTGGCCCAAAGGACCTCTGCTTTCAGCTGCTACGAAAAATGTAGCTCTGGAGAGGACCCCAGGAGTTTGCTGTGAACACAAGGCTCCGACAGCGGTTCTCCAAGATGCCTCCCTCAATTCCCAGCCCTTCAGAGAGCATCTCCCCAGCCCCGAGCCCAGGACCCTATGCAACGCTCCTGGGTCTGACCCACACCTAGTGCTCTGCACAAAACCAAACCTGGAAAAGCTGAAGGGGCTACGAAGGGCACACAAAAACCCTACAGGACAGAATTCAAGGCCCATTTGCCAATCCAAGCTGCTCACATCCAAGCACCGTGCCCATTTGGACAAACTTCGTGCTTCTAGGCAGCTTCTGGAGAGCCAAAGCCAGAGGAACACCTCTGTGCCATCCACCCCCAAATTCGGAGACAGGTCCACGGCCAGTCCCTTCCACTGCTCCCCTGGGGCCCTGCCCAGGAGGGCCCCGAGGCAGCTCCTGCCGGTGGGGAGAAGACAAGCACGGTGCTCGCAGGCACCTCGGCTAGAAACAGCGGCTTAAAAATAAACGAGGGCTCAGTTTTGAGTTCTGAGCTAACAGAAACCGAGAGGACTTCTGCAGGATCTCTGCTGACCACAAGGCAGCCAGGACTTCTTCTTCAGCTGTTTCGCCCCCAGACTACTTCTGCAGGTCGGGGCTGCAGCCGCTCCAGCCTCGGGGCTGCTCCGTGCGTCACAGCCCAGGAGGTGACAAAGGAAAGGCGCTGGTCATGGCACTGTCAGGGCTCCTCAGGGCATCTTGCCCAGCCAGGAGGAGAACTGGACTAGAACAAATCCCCTTCCACCCTGGTTTCAAGGAAGAAGACCCAAAGAGCCCCTGGCTGCTTGGGTGAGGATCCGCTGCCGTTGGGCCCCTGTGGTTTCATGCACCCACGGAGCGGACCCTGGGTGCTGCCCCCCAGGGAAGCTCAACCCGAGGCTCCTTCCAGAAGGGTCGGACGGGCAGAGTTCACCAAACCACCCACCCTGCCCTTTTCTACCTGTTTCACACACCTTCACCCACAGATTGCCAGGGAAGGGCTTAATTAAGGCCGCGATGACTGCTGAGCCTTGCAATACAGGCAGTGAATAAACTGCAGGCAGAGCAACAAAGAGGAGAGGAAAGTAGAAGAGCTCCAAAACTTGGGGCAAAACCCAACACATACGCCCCCAATTTTTCCTTTTTCTCTGCATCAACACCCAACGGCCATGGACTGGGTTACTCAGAGCCAGAAGAAACAGCGCTGGGACACGGCACGAGGGGCAGCCCTGGTGTCTGTCACACATTGTGCTGCGCAAATCGTGCCAGTGCCAGCGGGCAGGTGCGAGGACAGGAGCATTCGGCCCGCTTCTCTCACGTCCCTGGGGCTGACTGCATGGAAGTGGCTTATGCCCCGTGCAGCGGGCTCAGGGAAGATCCCTGCAGTGCCCCAGCGAACACCTGGGGCTGGTAGGACTGGGACAAAGCTGAGCTGAAACGTTCCCCTGCCACCGGAGGCCTGGACCGGAGCAGCTCCGCACCCGAGTGGCACGGTGTCCCGAGGACAACCGCAGCACGAGGTCACCGCGAGCCTTTCATCCTGCACACAGACGGCAGCTCGTGCTCCTGCTAACAGCACAGCCAGAGCCTCGCGTCTGGGGACTCCTCCTGCCTCGGTCCCAGCACCGGGGATGCTGGCTCCAGACCCAGCGAGCTCCCCAGATGTGCTGCAGGCCTGCTGGAGCGCATTCCTCCTCTTTTCCGAGGAAAACCCTGCTTTTAGGGTTAAAGCAACACCGGTAGTGGGATTGTCAGCGGCACAAATGCACAATCAGGAGGGGAAGATGTGGGGGGAAAGCATCCAACTGGCGAATATAATACTTGGAAGGAAAAGCAGATTTTTAAAAAAATAAAAAATGAGGGGGTGGTAAAAAAAAAATCTCAGGAAGTCATCTAGTCATTCCTGCTCTTTGCTGAAACAATAGACTCGGGATGCTGGCTAAGTTATAAATAATCCTGCTGGCTACACAACACAAATACAAGACGGGAGCGGGGTAACTATCGCTCCATGGAAAGTGACTCACCACCTTCGTGCCGCAGCCCCAAAGAAGGGCAAACACCACAGCCTTGGGGCAGGCTCTGCCGCTGGGACCCCGGAGCTTCGGGAACCCAAACCCACGTGGCCCCGAGCTGCGGGCGCCCTTCGTGGTGGCGAGGCTCTCAGCGAGCTGAAGCGCAGAGCGTGGGCTGATGCCGAGGGCCCGAGGGCAAGAGAGGGCTCAAATTGGGGAAAATAATGGGAAGCCACCAACTCCGCAACATCCTTCTCTTTTTTAGAAAGGAAGTTGCTGCTGCGAGATGACTTCATTGGGCTGCTGGTGCCCGCTTCCCAAACCTCTCCTCCGCCACCCGGGAGCGAACACGCAGAGCAGCGGAGCCAACGCGCGCCGGCTCCTGCGGCATGGGGAGAGGCTCGTGCCTGGAGAAACCCTGGGGAAGGGTCCCTGCCCTGAACACACCGCTGGGGGACACACACAGCCCCTGCCATCTCTTGCTTCTACTAGGGAAGGCCCAACTTTTTGGGGAGCCAGGGACAGCCCCAGGTCCACGGGTGACCCTAGGAGGGAGCACGCGGCGCCCGCAGCCTTGTACCAGGACCGGGGCGCTGCAGGCACGGCCACGGTAGCAGGGAGCTCTGGTGCCAAGAGTAACTGAGAAAGAGAAAGATCTTCCCAACGAGAAACTTGGATAATTTGGAAGTGACATAGATTCTCACTTAGAAAAAAAAAAAAAAAAAGCAACTGTTCAAAAAGAGCTTCCTGACTTGTTATTCCATTACCCAAATCTGGAAATGTAATCATATTAGTTCAGCTGCATTAACACAACTGAAAAAAAAAACAAAAACACAACAAAAACTGTCTTAAAGATTGAACTGATCTGTGGGGCCAAGGGAAAGGAGAACAAAAGTCAGAGACCTGTGGCACCCACTGCTGCAGCCGACCCATCGCTCCTGCAGGCCTCTGAAGGCAGATCCGCAGAGGATGTGAAATAATCAGGATATGAAATGATTTTTAAGGGTTTTTTTTTGCCAGGTAGGCGAGGTAAAGGTCAGCGAGAGCCGTGTGAACACGAGCAGCTCAGTGACATCGTGCTGAGCTGGCTGCGGAGCCGAGCTCGGTTCGCACATACCTCAGAGGAGCAGAAAAATCAGCCCCAGCACCAAGCTGTGCGCTGCCCAAAGCTGCCGGAGAGATGCTGGCCACAGGGCAACGGTGGCCCAGGCTGGGAAAACAAAAATTCACCCAGGTTGGGAAAACAAAGTGAGGAAACACTCAGCAGCTCCGTGCACCATGCTCCTGCTGCAGAGACCAAGATGCCTCGGAGCCCACGCAGCCGAGCACTTTACTCATGCTTATTTTTAAATAAAAGGTGCCCGTCGGTGCTGGTGTCTTCTTTAGGGCAAGCAAGGAGGCTGCAAAACCTACAAGGCTGAAACAGCCGTGCCAGGAGCACTGGCAGCTTTGGCACAGGCTCCTCTCCAGACCTGCCACCGAGAGGTCACTGCAGGGGACAAAACCCATCCCTCTGCCTCGCTCAGCCGCAGCCTCTGCTCTCAGAAGATGCTGGAGCGAGAGCCCGGGCAGACACGTTTGGTTAAGGTTTTAGAGGAAAGGTGCGAACGGTTTGAACCACAGCACAAGGAGGAATAAAGGCATCTCGCTTTCCTTTTTTTTTTTTCTTTAAAAAAGAAAAAAACCCAAAGACATTTGATAGGGAGGCACATCCATCTTCCCACAGCCTCTCAGGCCATTCATCATTTGGATAAAATCCAGTTTCACATTGAAATTCAGCTGGACTTTCAAATGCAAATACGAGGAGAAGAGCAACATATGGTAGAGGTTAGTACGTATTTTTCCTAATTAAATGGCATACTGCTGTTTTGTATAACAATGTTAACGGGGCATTAACAAGCCTTTGGAGGAGAGACCACCTCACTTTCAAAAAAAATGCCTCAGAAAGCAGAAGGGGCCCAGGACCTCCCCGCTCTCCGAGGAGCGGTCACACGTTCACCACGGCAAGGACAGCTTTTGTCACGTGCCACGAGCCAACTGTCCCCCTGTGCCACCTGGGGAAGGAAAGGAGGTGACCGCCACCGCCAGCGTCCTCGGAGCCGGGTCCTGTCCTGGTGGGTCCTGCCGGAGCGTGGCTGGGTCCTGCTCCAGGTCGGGGACGTGCTGGATGCCACCAGGGAGGCACGCAGCGCCGTGACAGAGCCCAGGACAGCTCCTGGAGGGGGAAAACTGCACCAAAGCCCCACTGCCAAGGGATGGAGGATGGGCAGAAGATGCCCTTTGAGGAGAGGAACGGCTCCGTGCCCAGCGGTGCCAGCCAAGCCTGGGGCCACCAGAGCCAAGTGCCACCGCTGAAGGAGAGGCCACCGCTGGCTGGCAAAGTCTGTGCCTGCAGAGAGGACACAGGGCACGGCACGTGCCTTCCAGGAGGCTTCCTCCTGCACAGGACCCGTCAGGGTTTTGTACAACAGCCCTTTGCCCTGCTTGGTATAAAATCCCACCCCCAAACACGCCCGGGGGTGCTGGAGGCTGCCCTTCCTGCCATCCCCGGCGGCTCTGGAACGGGGCCATCCATTTATTTTTGGTCCCTGTCTAACCAGGAAGGCTCCCCTGCTAGAAAAGGCTTGTGCCACATTCACTTCACCTCCCTCTTGCTCCTGACGCAATCTCTGGCTAAATTTAGAGAGAGATGGTGCCTTCGGACACTTCGAGGCGGGGGTGTGCTACTCAGGGTTAACAGGCAGATGGACACCAGGTTTTTAGGTTTTTTTTTGCCCCACTCGCCTTGGAGCTGAGCTACCTGGAGAGATAATATAAAAATTCAAGGGAAAAAAGGCAGATGTCTGGGTATTCACCTCCTTTAGGGGTGAGGCAAGGCGGTGTGAGTCCTGTAAAGCCATCTTCCCTCCAGAAACACCAGTCATGGCAGCAAGAGAGGCATCAACAAAACCGTTAGGAAAATCCTCAAAAGCCGATTCACGAAACCTCCATCCTTTTCCCCTTCTGATGTTTTTTCACATGTGCTTCCATCCTGTGAGGTCACCCGGGGCAGACAAACCCAGAACCTGTACAAAAACCTCCCCACCCTACCCCAAACCCAGGCTGCGCTGGGTTTGAAGCCGTGGAGAGCCCAAGGGCGCCGCGGGGCTGTGCGGGGGGGCTGCAGGGACCCAGTCCCACACCCCCAGGGGTGTCCCCAGGGCACGTCCCCCGACAAAGGGCACCGCGGGGAGCCTGGCAGTGCCGCAGCTGCCAGCTGCGCGTTTTGATGCCACGAGAGTGCCATGCCCCAGCTCGCCTCCGGTGATCTCCAACCCTCAGCGCCCGCTGCGCTCCCGGTCCCCCGTACAATTACGCATTCAGCACCACAATGTATTTCACACCGTATTTCATGCCTCATTTGGCAACAAAATTAATTAAACTTTAAGTCAACACTGAAGGAGTGCAGTACCTTTCTTCCCTCCGTGGCATATATAACTCAATTTGTTTAAGCTAATGCGCTAATCAAGACTTGCAAAATACTTGGGAACCTTCTGGCAGGAGGGCCTCCGAAACCCGCAGCGAGATGCTCTCCACACTGGCTCTGCTTGGAGGTCTGGCAGGGCACAACCATCATTCAACAAGCCCCATTTCCCTAAAATTGAACCTTTCTCCCCCAAAATACTGCTCACAAACATGCATTCTGGCCTTCTGCTTGTGCAGCGCGATGCTGGAGGGTCGGTGCCATCCTCACGCCCCAAACCTGTCTGCTCCGGGCATCTGCACGCACCCAGCAGGGTCGGTGGCCTGGGGATGCACCAGGGAAGCTGCAGCCCTCGGATGCTGCCCACGTCCCTCCTCCTCGCTGCCAGGGGACACGTGGGACAGCCAGCGGTCCTCCTCGGAGGCAGCTGGGAGCCTGCAGGCTGCCACCCCCTCGCCGTGCTCCGGGGATGTCTCAGCTATTTGGAGGCGCTGCGAGAGGGCAGGCTAATCCCAACCCACGCGGCTGGGAATCCGAGAGGCAGATGTGGGCAAACTTTTTGGCATAACTGAGACAGCTGCATCGGCCGGCACCAGCCCACCGCCCCGCTGCATGCCCCGGGACGGGGTGGCTGCCAGGGCGCGGGCGGGAGGGCGAACCCCTCTGCTCCAGCACCCAAAGCCAGCAGGACGGGCTGAGCTGAGCAGCCAGGAGCGAGCACCAAGGCAGAAGAGGGACAGCCAGCAGCAGCCTGTGACCCACAGCTTACCTGCGTCACAACGCCTGCAGCACGGGGCAGAGGCACCGAGCACGCCCTGAGAGCGCAGTGTGTTTTTTAGGCACGGCATGGCTCCTGTGGCAGGTTTCCAGCCCGCGGTTAGAGGATCATCCCGCATCAACCCCATCTATCAGGGGTCACCGTGCATCCCAGGGGGGCTTCACCAGCCTGGGGAGCTCAGCCCATGGTCCTGTCCCATGCACACAGCCCAAAGCACGTGGGAAACGCGCGCACAACCCCATGGCCTTGACCACGGAGGCAAACACTGCCTACTTCCAGCTGAAGTGGTAAGAGCATCATCACCTTCCCACTTGTGAAGATGTTGTAAACAGCATCACCAGAGTCTGCTCTTGTATTAGAACAAAGATGTCACCTTTAACAGGGATTTTGGATGCCAGTGAGCAGAGAAGATGCGTTTACGGCATTCTTCAGCCGAGTTACCGCAGTGCCTGACGAGGCATGAGGCCCTCCAGAGCAACAAAACGGCACCACGCGCTCCATCTGTCCCCTGAAGACACCCACTTGCTATCTCAAACTTTAAAAAAAGGTTAACTCCAACCTGAGCGTCAGTGCACACAACATTAACAATGGGGATGCAATAGGCAGCGGCTGGTCACACGCGGGACACGTGCTGCAGCGGGCACCCCACCGAGCATGCAGAATTTGAAATTAGCAGCAGCGAGGTCCAGCACAAACGCCTGCCAGACCTGCTGGGCCCCTTCCAAAGCCATCTCGCCCCTTTGGAAAGGGCACAACAAGCGTGGAAGGCTTCGAGCTGGGATGCTGAGCCAAAAGCCAGCTTTCTGCCTACTCTCACCAGGAGAACACAATAGGAACAGAGGATGGAGAAGCACACAGCCCTGGCAGGGCTCCCCGGGGATGTAACAGCCAGGCACGGCCAGGTTAGGCACGTGCTTTTTCCCTCCTCAAATGCAGAAGTCCAAATCTCAGCCCTGCACCAACGCACAATGCTCCAGCAGCACTGCGTGAGCAGGGTTTGAGGTGGGCTGAGGCAGAGCTGCTGCGCCCCAGCACCAAACCCCCAGCGCGCTGCCCTCCATCAGAACATTTTTAGCGAGGTTTTGGCCCTCGCCATCACGACACCAGCAGCCTAAGCAGTGCAACAGCGCCGGGCACCACCTCCTTTTACTAAAAGGAAAGCAGGTGCTTGAGCTCGAAGGCAGAAGGCTCCCTCCTACCCCAGCTTCACGCCAGGTAAGGCACGTGATGCTTTACATAAGATGCACTCATCTCCACTCATCTCGCCACAAGCCCTCGAGCAGGCACAGTTACACCAGGGCTGCGTTGCCTCATCTCGGGAAGGAAAAAGCTCTGCCGGCAGGAGATGGCTGCACCGCTCCAACTCTGCTGGCAAAGTTAAAGCTGTGTGCTTAAACAAGGTCTGTGTCAAATTGGCAGTTTCTAAACAAAAGCTGTCGCTTATCTCGGTACAGCTTTGGCTCTCTAGCACCTCCGACATTCCCCGTGCTCTTTCCTTGTTCAAAATCTCAAATCCAGCCAGGAGGACTCTTCCTTCGGGTGGGAGATGAGCAGAAATACCCCTCCCCTGAGAACACGTACCCTGCGAGCCCCCGAAGCTGCAGGCACACAAAGGTGAGGGAGATTTCTCTGCTGTACCCGCAGCCACCAGCGGGACTCCTGAGCGCTGAGCTGCCCCCAGAGCATCGCTGCTGCCCCAGCACAACGCTCCCCCCTCGGTGCTCTGCCCAGGTTCACTCCTCAGGCACCTGCTGGAAACCTGCTCCATCGGGATGCGCTCACTCCCAGCCTTGCCCACTGCACTGAAAATTTAAGGCGAAAAAAACATATTCGAAGAAAAAGCAACAAAAAATAGCTGCATGTCACCCTCACTGCGATGGTGCAGAAGCAGCTGCCATGGCAGGGCAGCTCCAGGAGCAGGGACACAACTGGAGATGGAACTGGGGTGTTCCGGGGGGTTGAGGGAGACAGGCGTGAAGATCTGCCCCTGCCTTTTGTTCCCCCACGCTTGCTATTTCCTGCTCACCCAGCTACAGAAGCTTTCAGGCCCTCCAGACCTTTCTGTTTTTGTTTCTCAAATCCTGTTTTCTGTATCCTTAACGTGACCCACCCCACGGACAAAACGCCGAGCAGAAAGCAGGGAGGAGGAGACCAGGAGCTTCCCCAAGGCAGCGAAAGAGAACAGAGCTGAGAGCCCTTCAAAGCACCTGGCTGCAGCAGGTGGGAGCTGAACTCCACCGAAAGCCCTGAAAGCCCTCCGGGCTGCACGGAGAGCCCAGGGCTGGCCCCGAGGGCATCCCCCCAGCACCTCCAGCAGCCTCCTCCGCATGAACGCAGCCCTGGGGCACGCAGAGAAGTCACCGCCTCATTCAAGGCACCGCAAACTTGACTTGTCCACAACAAGAGTTTTTTTTTTTCTTCCTTCAAAAATGGCCAAAAAGCCATTTGAACTTCGAAAGACAAAGCCGTGGCAGCAGGCAAGCAAGCAAGCTCGCCGCTCTGGCTTTTTGTTGTGGTGGCTCTCCATTTAGTGACAGTTTCGCAAGCCTGCTGCACGGGCACGCACCCGACCGCAACATAAACAAGCAGCCTGCGGTGCGCGCTTTCATGGAAAGTGCCAGCTTTAAATATCAAGCCCCATATTGCGTACCTCATGTCTGCCTTCCATCACATATCAAAATAGCAAGCAAAGCCCATCACTCCCACTCCAGCATAAGCAAAACATGTGGGAACTCGAGGCGGTTAGTAGGAAAACGTGATACAGCCTTACTAATAAAAGCTCCGCTTTTCCTCACTATGGCAAATAGCTGCAAACGCCACTCTGCAGCCTGAAACTCAATCGTGACAGCACTGCGCCCAAAACGTGGCTCTCAGCTCCCCACAACCCCCCGAATTCGCTGCTTTTACCACCAGCCCCCAGCCCCCCAAAGCCTCCCTTCCACGCCGGGATCCTCCTGACACGCGGCTGCGTGCACACGCAGAATAATTAAATCTTCAAACAGCTAACCCACAGCCCCAATTAACGAGACAACCTCATCTTTCATAGAATTTATTACTCTCAGTGCTGTTGCCACAGGTATCCAAGTTTGAACGTTGTTTAAAGCAGGCTTTCAAAGGGGATACAGACTCACCTACCTCCGGGGAGAATGCATTTGCTTTGTTCACTAGACTATAACTTAAAATTTGTTACATGCACCAGCTTGTAACTCTTTGAAAAACTCCCTGGTTAGCCAGCTTCAAATGTATTTTATGAACTTGCCCCGATCAAAGCAATTCCCTCAACAATGAGCCTCATCTCACAATCTCACTGGCAAAAAAGCGCTGAACAAATTTTGGGGGTGGAAATCACAGCACGGAGCAGGGGGGGACTCTCCCCTCCAAACCCACCCAGGGGACCTCAAGCACGGGAGCTCCTTTCAGCACGAAGCGAGAAAGAAAAGACATTTAACGGTGAATTTGGTTACTCAGAAGGAAAACAATTAAGGCTATTTTTTTTTTTAGCAAAGATTTTATTCGTGAGCAGGAATCATGTCGGCAGAAGGCAGCCTGGGCTCCTGTTCCAATAGGACACAACCCTGGCATCGCACACTTGGCTGATGCTTTGGGGAGAGGGCTACAGGCGCCGCACATTCATTGTGGATGCAAAGCACTGCTGCTGAGCTGCTCCAGGAGATGTATTACCTCGTGCAACCGTTTGCCTCGGTTTCCCTTCCCTGCTCGGCAGAGCCCTGACGTGTTTGCTGCGGCAGCGGCGCAGCTGGCACGCGCTGACCCCAAAAACTCAGCAGCCACGAGGTGACAGCCCCGGCGTGGCCCGACGGCGATGCCACGGCCCAGGAAGAGACAATGAAACTTCTTCACCTCCCGCCACTCCTACTGTCTCAGCATCAATTAAAAATGGTCATTTCCATGTGAAATCCAGCACGCGCGGTTTCCTGCTAGAGGCGCAGTTTAATTAAGCACGCTGGGAGGGAGCTCGTTTCTGATCAGATTAGTCATCTACAAACTATGACATGGTGGGGGGGGACACAGAGGACATGGCTTGAAATGTTTTGCTACTGCAAATAACAAACAGTTTGTCACGGGGATGACGAAACCACAGCCCTGCAGGAGCAGGACAATAGGCATGTGCCGAGCGCCCCGGCAGCAAACAGCGGGGCTCACGCTGGAAGCGCTGGTGGCAGCTCCAAGCCCCAGGAAGACCAACTTCCCCGCGGTGACCTATATGTGCTATAAATGCTGCAGACACGGCCTGCATGACGTCAGCTCCGTCCTAGTGGCAATTGTTGGGTTTCGCCTTGCCAAAAAAACGCAAAGCGGAGGTGCTGAATTGTCCGGGCGGCGGGATAGCTAAACCAGTTCCTCCCTGGTGCATTTAAGGACAGAAATGAGGGAAACAGTGGCAGAGCTTAAAATAAAACCAGGAGACAAATATAAAAGCAAAGAGATCTCAAAGCTGGAGGGCTTGCATTAACACTTTGAATTTTCCTGGCTTCAGAGAGCAAACCGGGTCCCCCCTCACGAGGAGGCCACCCACGCACGCGCCAGCAGCCCAGCCAGGGGCAGCCAAAGCAGTCATTAATTGGGATTTGAAGAGGATTTCAATTTGGGGCAGCTTTATCACCGCAGTTTTCTAGTAGCAGTGTTTCATATTACCACACTACCTTATTTACCAGCCGGATTTTGGAAGCGAGAGCCTTATCCTGGCAAACGGGGCGTTTTGGCTGGGAGTCAGCAGGGTCCCTGCCCGGCTCCTTCCACTTCCAGCTCCCCCTGGGCAGCACAGAGCCCCGAGCTGAAGGCTCCTCCAGAGGGGAAAAAAGAAGAGCTCCACCTTGCCCCAGGATCTCCCCGAGGAGGAGGGAGATGAAGAGTGGGAGGCCACGAATTCACATTTCCAAGGGTGGGCAGAAGCACAAAACATAAATGCTCCTGGCGCAGAAGGCATCAGTTTATTATCTGGGGGTTACTGCAATAACGAGGTATTGATGTTGTAGGGCGTGCTGCTGAGCCAAGACTTCAGCGAATTGGCGCTCGGTTCCTCCTTCCAAGGAGAGGGATGGCAGTGGAGGGGAAACACAGCACTGTTTTACCAGGGGCATGGGACCCAGCCGAACACAAGCGTTTGAAAAACACGAGGCACACTGAAGATGAAACCCAGGCCTTGCTGTGCGGCGAGCAGACTTAAGGAGCTAATCTCCAGGTCCAGATTACCCATGGCTGCGAGGCGCTCTGCTCCCTCAGCAAGTCCAGGTCCCCAAATCCAAGGGCCATCTGCTCCTCACCTCCGACCAAGCAGCGCTGGTGACAAGTCGCCATCGAGTTCTGAGCTAGCTGCCTGGCTGTGCCTTTGAGGATGAACCAGCCTCTGATGGCACCTTGCTGTCAATTAGTAAATTAAGCTTAACCACCATCCACAGACCATGAAAACCACAATCTAGGACCTTCTGTAGACAGCCTGGATCCTTCTAGCAGCTGCACTGCACCCCTGTACGCTGCACACCTTATTGGAATCTTATTGCTGGGTGAGTAACTGCAAAAATCCTTCTTCAAACACCCAGAAGTCACAAATGTCAAGAGGAACTGAAATGTGTCCCTCTCACTCTCCAAAGGTGAGGCTAAGCACAACAGGCTGAGGAGCGAATGCTGCTGGTGCAGCAAAAGGTTTCCCCTAAACCAAGCCTCAAGATGCATTTCAAACACAGGCTGCCTGTCTGCAGGACAAAAGAGCTGCCCCAGAGCCCCAAAACCAGGACAGCAGTGATTGTGCAACTGCTGTTGTATAATATCAGTCCTCTGTTTTTATGAACTACTCACAGCCAGGCTCAGAAAGCACCAGCCCAGAGGAAGGGTGGTGTCAACATTACCTTTCACTCACCCGAACGAAGAGAGAGGGGAAGAAATAAAAAGAAAGAAAAAGGTTCTGCATCGTTTTGGCTGCAGCCCAGCTAGGCAGAGGGGGTCCGGTCACCACGCTGGCTGCACCAGCACAGCCTTGCTTGAAGCCTCAGCTCGCTGGCCGGCTCTGCAAGCCAGGCAGCCAAGCCAGCCTCCGAGCAGGAAACGAATTAATGGGAGCTTGCTCCAGAGCTATTCTCTCACTAGCGTGTAGCATGTCTTTGGTGGATTATTTTAACAGCAGAAGTCGCAGGCACATTCATACACAGGAACACTCGCTGGGGAGATCAGCTTCCATCTGGGTTAACCCGAGAGTTTCTGCCCTTGAATTTCCTCCCTTTTCTCCAGCACCCACTCAACGGCTTACCTCCCTGTAAAAATGTTTGCTCAAAAACATCTTGACAAGCAGCTAAACAGTTCCACATTCCCCTGGCCCCAAAGAGCAGGAGCAGAGCACTGCACGTTGCTTCCACAGGAGCTTCCCTTTTCCGCCACCACGCAGAAATCCCACCCTGCTCCCTGTGGCTGGCCACGGGCACTGCCCTTTCCCCAGACAGCTCGACTCGAGCCAACGCAGGAAGGTCAAGTTTTAACCATCCCCAAAGCAGCAGCATGTTTCGGCAAGAAGGGCAAATTAAGCGAACTTCCTGCATGCCAGGGGCTGCAGCGAGCCCTGCGCAGAGCACACCTTCCCCGGGCATCAAAAGCCTGGCACGGCACCGCGCCGTCCGCCTGGCCTGGGAATTCTCCGCTGCAGCCTCAGATGAATCCACACCATGCTTCCAAAACCAGACATCTAAAAGCTCCGTGCCCTTCAGAGCCTGCTGCTCCTCCCGCAGACACCCTGCTCCCAAACCCCTTTGATGCAGGCATCCTTGCACCCTCGCCAGCAGGGATGCAGCCGCACGGCTCTGCTCTGCCCCCCAGCAGCCCCAAACCTCGTGCACGGCTCCAGCCGCCCTCGCTGCCCATCTCCCTTGTGCCAGGAGGGCTTTGTGAAGGCACTTTTGGGAACAGAGAGATCTCATCCGCGGCAGGGAGCTGAGCTGCTGGGGGGCTGAATGGAGCAGACACCCAAATTGCACCGGAGTCTCCCTCCAGGCAGCTGAGCCCCAGGAATTCACCACCAAGGAAGTGTCTCCTCAGTGATGTGCAGAAAAAGTCTCCCAGGGTCCAGCACACCACCCCCAGCTCTGGTAGCAGCCTCCCAACCAGAGGCAGACCAGCACGAGCAGCTCTGCCTGCCCAGAGACACTCAGAGCAACAAGGAGAGCATCCGACAAACCAGCAGCAGACAACCACCAGAAAAACACACAACACACAAAACTACCGAAACCGCTCCGGTTGGGTCTCTGGTAGCAAACACACATTTATTGTAAGAGACTATGTTGTTAAAGGAAAAAAAAAATTAAGATGACAATACCTGATCCTCCAAACTGAGTGCTTGCTAGGGTCGTGGGTCTGTTTTTTCCATTAGCCACTGGCAGGGGAAACATCTAGAAAAACAAGGAGATGAGAGGGAAGGGAAGAGAAAAGAGATTTCAGTATGTTAGTTTTGCTGTGCTGCTGCAAAGGGGGGGTCGTGTTGGGCAGGCAGGGGGAGGAAGGGGGAAGAGAAGCACTTTACTGATGCAAAAAACTTTCCTCTCCCCACATCCCTGCTACATAGATCAGCTGCAGGAGGGACAGGAGAGCAGCGCAGCTGTGCGCTAATATACACACACATTCCTACGTGCATAAACTTCTCCTGTGTACACAGCGTGTCTGGTTCCTTAGGTGCAGTTGAAAGCCATCCAAGACGCATCGCTGCTGCGGTCAAAACCGATAGTTTCTGCCCCAGCCTATTCAGCACTGCCCAGCCGGGAGGGTGCCCCCGGAGCCGTGCCGAATGCCCGACTTCATTCATAAAAAGCTCCCAGGCCAGCGACAGCACCCGACAGAGCTCACTTCGTCCCTCGACCCCCAGCACGGTCCAGGTCTCACCCCGTGCCCAAAGCCACCCAGCAGCCCCATGCCAGCTCCCAACCCCGGTCCCCGGGGGCTCCAGCAGCACCACGAGCGAACGCAGCCCATGGGCTGGCAGAAGCCGTGCCAAGTTCAAAGGTATTTAACTCCCGCTGAGCAACATTTGCATATTTTGCAAAGTCAGTAGCGCTGGCTACTCGCTTGCTATGCTGCCGTGGCCACAGTATCACAGCTTATCTTCTGCCAGGGAGCTTCCCCAAAAACACCGCGTACCTCATCAGCCAACCCGGGTCAATATATTTAATGTAAGGTGGGAGGGCTTCAGAAGCTGTTATTTAAAAATCTATATGCACCTGCGTGCAGCAGAAAACTAATTCTGCTCCACACAAATGGAGCTCCAGCCAATAAAACAACTGGTGGGAAAACGCTTCGTGAATTAACATTTTAATATCCTTTTACTACTCAAGATACTTTCACCACC
Organism: Anas acuta; assembly: GCF_963932015.1. Taxonomy (NCBI): domain Eukaryota; kingdom Metazoa; phylum Chordata; class Aves; order Anseriformes; family Anatidae; genus Anas; species Anas acuta. The sequence continues at coordinate 1,600,857 of NC_089004.1, read as the reverse complement.
AAGTCATTTGAATTTTTATTATTTTTAGCTTTGCAATGTCTGAGTAACTCAAAAGTTTAATGCTTTGAAGATTAAACAATGTAATGGCACAAGAGCCTACAGAAAGGCAGCGTTTCGTGCCCTGACATAGCTGATGTCTGGCTGTGGTCAGAAACATTCCTTTGCACAGAACCGTCTGCCCAGCTTTGTTTTTACAAAAGCTGGGGAGAAAAAAAAAAAAAAAACACAGTTAAATGTGGTAGAGATGCAAAGAGAGCAGTTAAGAAACCAACTGCCATTCAGAAAAGAACTCAAATTTGGGATCATATATATTTATGAAGGTGCACACTTGAGCAGTACAGAAGCACACGCATTTAAATAAAGGTGTAAGCAGCATTTAAGTGCACGTGTGGACAACCAGCAGCAAGCCCGCAGGCACGTTCCTCCCCGCGGTGTCACCCTGCTGCCAGCACCCTGCTCCCCGGGGGCTCAGCCCCTCCTGGGGCCCCCCCTGCACCCCCAGAGGCTCAGCCCCGCACCCAGGGGGCCGGTGGCCCCACCATCGAACGGGCCTTGTTTCCTCAGGAAGTCGGGCTAGAAAACAAAAACAAACCCTGACGACACCAAATGCTTGCAGCCTACCTTCCTTTCAGTGCTCTGGTTTGTTTTTGCCAGCGCTGTTTTCTGCAAAGATCCCTGAAATGACTAAAAATGGAATTTGCACAGCTGACCTGGCCCGGCCCCGCTCACACACCCTCCCATTGAGGTGGGGAAGACGACCAAGGGGTCCGGGACCCCTTTTCCAGGCAGTGAGAGGCAGTTCTGCCCACATGAGCATGGGGCACCCGCATCCTGAGCAGCAAAACAAAACCCCAAGAGCTCCCCTGCCTCCTTTCCGCGAGGTTTTCTGCTTCCTACGCGCCGATGCCGAAAACCCCGCGGTTGGAGCAGCAAGCACCAGCGGAGAAAATGAGCAGCCCTGTTCCACTCTGCACCTTTACTCCTGCACAGAGGTGTCCCCCCCGCGTGCGGCAATCCCCAGCACGCCCCCGCGGGGATGCCCTCGCCACCGCGCCACCGCCGCGAGGTTTCAGACTGATGCAACCCTTCCTGCGCTCCCTCCCGCAGGGATCCGCGACCAAGCGGGGTGCCCCGGGTCACCCCGCGCCTCGAGGCAGGCTCCGAGCACCTTTATCGCTCGCCAGCTCCAGGAAACGTTTCAGTTTTTTGGTGGTTTTATTTTTTTTTTCTTTTTACTTTTTTTTTTTTTTTTTTGCTGCCAAGTTGTTTTTCCACCATGGTGCGGGCTGGTGCGCGGCCGTGCCGAGGAGCTGGGTGCAAGTCATTCGCGAGGCGCTCGCTGGCGTGTGTCACTCACAGCCAAAGTTCACCCACCCACTGCGAATTTCCTTTCTGCTTCGAAACGCAGCTTTAAAAATAAACTTCGAGGGGGGGGGGGTGGGAGGATGACCGGGGCTGGCACACACCAGAGGGACCCAGGCGCAGCCTCGGAGGAGCTGTAATTGGGTCATTACTCGTCCTTTGTTGGATTTGAATAACGGAGATGTAAGTGGTTATGTAAAATCCCCCATCTTAAGGCTCTGTATATAGTTTCTCAAGTCATGTCTCCGGCCTCCCTGACAGCTGACAACAATGCCCTAATGCTCTAACTCCCCCTCACCGAAGGATTTATTCCCCCTCCACTTCTCCCAGATTAAAAGATGCAAACCCAGAGCACGGGGAGCTCCCAACACCCGCGCTCGCTGCCGGGGAATTACAGCTGAGAGACCCCATGCTCCCGGCAGCAAAGTTGTAAGCAAGAGAGGGAATTTGCCAGACACAAGTAACAATATCAAGCAGCATTTCATTTATTGGGCACTTCCACCAGTGCATCAGTGTTTTCAAATTAAAGAGCTGTTTTCACTTCCCCCGCTCCTCCACCTTATGAACTCCAGGCTGAGCCAACCTCAGGCCTGAACTCAAAACCTGAAATCTATTTTGCAGAGTGGAAAGCATCCAGCTGTTAATTCGGGGAGAAGAGGGAATTCGACTCAATAAACGTTGCCAGCAGGATATTTCATACGTGTTCATTTAAGGCAGGCCTTCCTGACTACAGCCCCAAACGTCCACCGCGGCGTAAAGCAAACTTCACCACCGCTTCCCTCGAAACAAAAGCGAGAGTTTTATCATGGAAACGCAGGCACCGCGCCTTGGCCAGAGCAGGGCACTCGGCGCTGCTTCAGCAGCATCCAGCACCTCGGGAGCCGCAGGAGCAGGGGCAGAAGGAGCTGCTCAAGCCCTGCTGGCTGCAAACAGTTCGGTTTCCACTCTTATTTCAGCGGCTGGATGGCGAGGGCCAGCAGGCAGCGAGAGCCGTCACTTGCCGAGGAAGCAGCCCTAGGCGACTGCTCAAGCCTCTGCCCACCCTGCAACTTCTCACCGAGTTAGAAGCCCGCCCTGACAAGCGGCATCCCCGCAGCATATGGTTAATACTCTGCTAATAATCATGGCTGTTAACAGTATTTCACTTCTGCCAGAGACCCAGGCTGGCACGCAGCCGCCTGCCTCTCTCCGGCTTGGCAGGCGCGCACCGCGGCACGGATGAGCCCCCAGCCCCGTCCGTGGGCAAGGCAGAGCCCCGTGCCTGGGCACCCACCCCGGGACATGCCTGTGCCTTCCCAGGACACGCAGGCACCAGCAGCAGGGCACAGATGTGGTCCGGGATGGCTGCAGCGAGGATCTGACGATGCACGTGTGGGCAACACCCGGGCACAGCTCGCACCGCACGTGCCCGCCAGCCCCAGCCTGGCACAAAGTCACGCACCAAAACGAAGGGCTGCTAAAAAGGTGGAAGCCGGCAAGGCGAAGCAATAGGCAGGATGCTTTCTCGAAAGCTCTCCTCCAGATTTGCAAGTCTGTTCTGGACTATTGCCAGGGAGCGGTGGTGAAAGAAAGCTTACAAATTACCTGCACTTTGGGGCAATTATAAAAGGCAATTTGTTCCGAGGTAGAGGTAAGCGCTGTGCCGCGCACACCCCAGAGCAGCAAGCCGAATACAGGGCTGCACGTTTGGCTCCAGCTCGCTCAGAAGCACGTTGCTTTGGTTTTCACCCTCATTGTCAAATTACACTGGCAGAAAGCTTCGGGTGAGTGCTTCGCAGCTCAGCAGCTACCCAATGTATTTGTTTATTAAAGAAGGCACGAGTCTTTCTTTCCAGGGCTCTAAGCCCCATTTACAGCCTCTCACACAACCCTTTTATCAACTCCGCAAACCCACCAGGGCCAGACATTAAAATCCACCCAAAAGACAGCACAAAGCTGGACCACGGGCTACAGGGGCTGAACATTCCCTAGGAAAAAGGAACTGAAAGGCTGATCTGAAACAAATGCCTCCAGCCTCTCTGAATCTTCCCTCCTTCCACTCTTCTAGAGAGGATTATTGGGCTCCACTCCTGCTTTTTCCAAAAAAACATATAAATACACTTGAGAATGAGATTTGTAGCCAAAAATTCTACATCCCAATGACACCAGTACAGAAACCCACAGCGCAGTCTCCCTGACACCCCCACGTTTTGCACAAGCCTACAACACCAGGGTGCCCAGCTCCCAGCGAGGAACCTTTCCATTTCCACTTCCCATCCTCCAGGAGAGATGCTAATAGCCCTTTATGCAAACTCAGGAGAAGGCTGTGCATGTGCGGAGAGACGAGGGCTTGTGAAACAGACCTGGCTCACATCCAGCCTGCATCGGAGCCCATCGGCCAACTTATCCTGGAGGGAATGTCTTCGAATCACTCGCTGGCAAATGACATTTGCAGGCCCTGATCCTGCAGGCAGCCGCCCCCGGTGCCGCTGCTGAATGCATAAGCCTCAGACGAGCGCAGAACAAATTCTGGTCATTCCCCAGGTTTACATCAGCGTAGGAGAGCTGGAATCAAACCCAAATCCAACCCTTGGCCGCAGATTAATCTCCAAGGACAGAAATATTCATATACAGAGGGAACAGGTCAGCACCCCTCCAGGGAATACAGCTCTCAGCATGCAACTGAGTGAGGATGGGTTGTCAATTTTGAAAGTAAGGGCTTGGGTTTTTTAAAGCTCTGAACGGGGAGTGGGATTTGTGTGTTTTTTTTTCCTCGGAGACCAAGCAAAGCAGGAGCTGGCACAGCCCCAACCTGCGAGCAGGCTATGGGCTACTGAGCGAGGCTCAGCCCAAAACCTGGCACTGCCTGGTGGACGAGCCGGCGAGCCCCAGGACGCCTGCTGAGCAGCAGGACCTCGAGGATGAGAGCAGAATAACCACACACCGCTCCCCAACGAACCTGGAGGTAGCCCTGTTTTTAAAGGTATGCTTTAACCCAGTCCCACGACCAACGGTAAAACATCCTGCTGTTCATTTAACAGAGCCAGCCTCCCGACAGAAGCCCAGCACTAGAATTGGACTCATCCTTCTGCAGGAGACTTGATTTTATGTGGGACAGAGGCACCACCACCAAAACTCCCCAGAATGGAGCCCAGCAGGGACAGGTACAGCCCCAGCTGTACAAAAAGGGTTATTCCTCACTGCTAAACCTCAGTGCTTGGGTGCAAAGCTACCAGGCTTCAGCACTTTCCACAGGCGTCACAGCTACAAGGACAGCAGGCACCCCCGCTTTTGCCACCTTTTTTCCCCTTTACTCTTCTCCCCTCCTCCCTACAGGGCAAGAAAATCAACCCAGGGGCCAGCCCGCAGCCAAAGCCACGGCACCCATGGTTATTCCTCCTCGAGGAGCTGTTTTCTCTATCTTCGCAGTACGTTTGCTTATCTTAAAAGCAAGCCGCGCGCTCCAAGCCCCGTGAGGGTGCAGCAAACGACAGAGGAACCCAACAAAGTTATTTTCTTTTTGAACACGAGCTCTCCCCTCCGCAAGTCACCTGCCAGCCCCGGTGTGGCAGAGGCTCGATGTGGCACGTCGCCGACTGCAGACGGCAGCACAGGCAGCTGTGCTGGGGACTAACCCGCGCTCTGCTGCGGCTACCAGGGACTTCTCTTCCCTCTGAGCCGCGCACATCCTTCGGGGGGAACTCTTAGGTTCTGTTTCTTTGAAAACGAACAGCCCCTAAAGGCAGCTAAAAGGTTTCCAGTAGAGCAGAGCGTGGGGAACGCGAGCGCCTAACTCCTGCAAAAATAATGTGCTGGAGAGCTTGGACAAATTTCAAACCGAGATAGAATAACCTGTGGGAGCAAAAGTTTAATAGTCTGGATCTGGGGAGAGGAAAGAAGCCTGATTAATCAGCTACTGAAGTTACATCTTTGCATTAGCTTTGTATCCATGGCTTCAAAAACAGTTACCTGGCTCTTTCACCACCAGCATTTAAACAGGCTACACACAAGGACGTTACGTTTCCCCAGAATTTCCCATCAAAAAAAAAAAAAAAAAACAGAAAAACACCGAAACCCACCAACCCCCCCACCTCTCTGTACTCCCTGCGAGGAAACAATATACATCGAGGGGAAGGGGGGGGGGGGGAGGAGGGGCAGCAGCTTTGCTTTAACTTGAAAATAAACAAGTTGCAGCACATGTGCATGCACACAAACACGGCACATCTGAAACCCATCACGGCCAATTTCCAGGCTCCCATTTCCTCCCCCGTGCGGCTCCGAAGCCCCGGGCCCTCGCTCACCATACTGAAGTCCAGCAGGTCACTGAGCTCTTTGTCTGTCCCAACTGCAGCCATTCTCTGCTGCTGCTGATTCATACTCCCACAGACTCAACAGTGGCAGTCCTAGAGAAAGCAAGGGGGAGGGGAAGGAGATATTTTAATGACTAGAGCAAACTACCCACCCCATTGATGAATATTTAAAAAAGACACAGCGAGAGGAGAGAGAAAGGGGGAAGGAGAAAAAGAAAACGCAGCCGAGCGCTGCGCCCCGGCGGGCTGGGAGCACAGGCAGAGCCCTCACATCGCACCCAGGGGCAGGAACAAGCGGGCTATTGACCAGCCACACTTGGATGTTAGTTTTTTGCTGCCAATTCCACTAGTTCGGGCCAATTCTGGTCCTGGCGTGCGGCGAATGAAGGGGGGAAAAAAAAAAAAAAAAAAAAGTCAACTCATTTATCAAAGGGTTCAGGCAAGTTATCACTCGGGCGCTTGTCTGGCTCGGCTCGCCCCTTCGCCTTCCCCCACGCTCGCTCTTGTCCTTGCCGAGTTTTGTTTAAAAAACGAGAGAAAAAAAAAAAAAGTCTGATCTTGTGCCTCTTTCCTGGAGGTTGCTGAGCACCTGCAGCTGCTGCTCCAGGGCTGAGCGTGGGGATGCCCAGCGCCGGAGAGAGGAGTGGTGAGAACGGCCCCCCCCCCCCCCCCCAAAAAAAAAAGGGCCTGAAGAAAATTAAAAAAAACGCCTTGTTTTTGGAGGGGGCTGCAAAAATAAAGCTCTTCAGGCAACCTGGCAAGATAGGTAAATATTATTCTTCCTAATTTTACGGATTTTTTTTGTTTTGTTTTTTAAAAGGGAGATTGATCTTTTTGGCCAAGTCACTGTGATAGAAAAACATTTCTTTGGGAGGGAGGAAGAGAGGCCTGGGAGGAGATAAAAGATTCCTTTTTTTCTCTCTTTTTTTTTTTTTTAGGAACTCATTCATGGTTATAAAGGGCAGCTGGCCAATAAATTTAACTCATTAATCATAAGGTTAAAAAAAAAAAAGAAGACAACTGCATGTGATCCAAACTGTTTGTAAGCTGTGCCGGCTCAGCCACCACATTTCAATAAAGTTTTAAAATACAAAATATACCGAAATCTGCCCAGCACGGAAAAACAGCCCGGGGATTTTTTATTTTATTTTTTGTTTTAAAAAAGGAGTTTAAGAGTCACCAGTGCATCTGGACATTATTTTTAAAGCGCCTTCACCCACCCACAGCCCCGCTCCCGGCCGTGACGGGGGGGGGGGGGGGGGCAGGGAGCCCCCTTCTGGGGGTCCCTTGGGTGCTGGGGGGGGGGAGCAGCACCTTGGGACCCCCCCATTTCCAGCACACGAAGCCCCCTGAGGCAACGCTCGCCCCGGGACAACTTTAACAACTCGCAGTGCAGGGTTCAGCCAGGGCCTTTTTGAAAAAAATAACTATTTTCACCTCTTTTTATAAAAAAAAAAGGAAAAAAAAGCAAAACAAAACTCTGTTTTTAACTTAAAAGTTAAAAGGGCCGCCGGGCCCCGTCCTCCATCCGCACAAAGGCCGGGGCCGGGCTGACCCCGTGGGACTGGGGGGGGGGGTCCTGGGGGGGGGTCCGAGGCCGATTCCCCGCTCCCCCCGGGCCCCCCCCGGCAGGACAAAGGCTGCCAAGGCCCGGCCGGCTCCGTGCCCCCCTCCCGGCCGGGCCGGGCCCCTGCAGCCACCGCTCGGCGTGGCCGGGGGGGGGGGGGGGGGGGGGGGAGTTTGAAGCAGCCTTTGCCCCCCCCAAACCCCCTCGCATCGCCCCGGGACGAGCCCAAGCGGCCCCACCGCCACCCGGACCCCTTCGTGCCCCCCCCCCAAAACCGTGCAGCCCCCCCCGGGCCGGGGTGGAGGCCGAGCTGCCCCCCCCTCCTTTTAGCCCCCCCTCCCCACCGGCCTCACGCTAAGGGGGGGGCTCAGAGCGGGCCGCCCCCTCCTTGTGCCCCCCCCTCGAAACTTTCACAGCCATGGGGGGGGGGGAACAACGACCCCCCCCCCCAACAACCCCCCCGGGGGGGGCCCGGCCCCAACTTCGCAGCCACCGGGAGCGGGGCGAGGGAACGGGGCCCCCCCCCCCATAAAGAGCCGGGCCCCCCCCCGCAGCGTGGAAAGGGGGTGAGGGGGGGGGGTCCCGGTGCCTGCAGCCCCCCCGCTCCCCCCCCACCCCCCCCAGCAAACTTCGCGGAGCGCCGGGGACAAAAGAGCCGGGCCGGGGGGCGCCGGGCACGGACCCTCCCGAGCCCTCCCCCCACTCGGTTCCCAGCCCCCCCCCGGGGGTCCCGCCCCGACCGCGGCTGCTCGAGGTCTGCCCCCCCCCCCCATACCGTCCCCGTTCCCCCCCCCCCTCCTTAAGTTTTTTTTTTTTTTTCTGTTTTTTTATTATTTTTTTTTTACCTGTTCCGGGGCACAACCGCGCCCCCGGTGCGTGCGCGGAGGGGCGGCGGGCGGGGAGAGGGGGGGGGGGGCAGGAGGAGAAGGGCAGCGCATGAAGCTCCCGCGGGCACCCAGGCGGTGGCTGCGGCCCCGGCCCGGCCTTGGAAGCGGCCGCGGCGCCCTGTGCCGGCGGGCGGCCCCGGCCCCGGCCCCGGCCCCGGCCCCTATTGTTCTGGCGCCGCCGGCGGGCACGGCGCAGCGAAGCGGCAGCGCCTGGCTCCGGCCCGGGCGGCGCGTGCGCCCCGCGCCCCCGCCCCCGGGGTTTGGCCGGGCCCCAGCGCCGCCGCCTCCCCCCCCCCCCCCCCGCCTCCGTTAGGCCACGCCCACTTCTCCTCAGGCGCCTCCCCTCGCTGTATCCCTCCGCCGCCTCTCCTCTCCGTATCTCCCCCCCGCCGCAGCGCGGAGAGGGCAGAGATGAAGGCAGCGTGGGGGGGGAAAGGGGGGGAAGGGTGGAGCGCGGCGGGGAGGGGTGTGGGGGGTGTGGGGGGGGAGGGCCGCCGTGAGGAGAGGGGGACTATGTTTTGTGGCGGAGGGATACAGACGAGGATTGGGTGAGATGAACACTGATAAGGCCGCGCGGCGCTGCCCAATGGAAAGGGGGCGCAGCGCGAGTGGCGGGAGGCGTGGCCAATCGCAACGCGCCCTGCCGCGGGGCCCGCCCACCAAGCGGGGAGGCGGGGCGCTGCGCGGGCAGGGGGCGGGCGTTGGTTCGCGTCGCCGCCCGCAGCTCCCCCGGCGGCCGCGGGGCCCCCGACGGGGCGGGCGGGCAGAAAAGAGCCCGGCCGGGGGCGGGGGCGGGGGCCGCCCGCGGGCAGTGGTGTTGGGTGGGCAGGGGGTTAGCGAGGCGAATAAAGTTACTGCTTTGTCATTATTTGGTTATTAACCGGGGGTTAGGGGTGGCGCTGGGTCGCTGCGCTCCCAGAGCGGACGCTGAGCGGGGCTGGGGGGGAGATGCCCCAATTCTGTGGAGGATTTGGGGTTTTCTCCCCCCCTCTCTGGATGCCCTCCCTGGGGTTGTACCCGCTGGCTGCTGGGGTGCTGAGCAGCAGAGCGGTGCCCGTCGGGGGGCAAAGGGAGCAAGGGGTGGGGAGGGAGGACTCAGGACCCCATGGGGGATGCACATGGCAGCAGAAATGTCCCCTCTCCCCCTCTCCGTAGCACCTGTGACACCCCAAATGCCTCCCGTGCCTGGAGAACAAACAATACTGGAAGCATCCTCACCCCTCTGCCTTCAGCCCCATCCCTTCATCGAGCCCCAGTCTCCCTGCCATGGCTGGCTCGGGTTCCCTGCAGCCTCGGCACTGCTGTGCCCCCACCAGGAGCCTTCCCGGGGGCACCGGGGGGCTGGGGGTGACATAAAACTACTGCTGGGAGCGGGGCTGAGCCCTGACTGGGGTGCAGAGATGTCACCCCATGGCCCGTGCTTCATGCTCCCGGTGCTAAAGGAGCAGTGGAGCAGCCTCGTGCAGCGCCCCTTGCCTTTCCTCCCGTGTTTTGTCCCTGCCTGGTGGCCCCCCCCTCGGGGTGCTGTCACCCCCCTGTCCCCCCCAGCGCAGCCGCTCTCCCCTTGCTGTGAAGCGTCGCCCCTCGCCCGCTCCCCCCCCTCCGCCTTCCGCTCTTCGGGATGACAAGGAAGAGATTAAACATTTCCCTAATGCAATTATATTCTAATTTTGCCTGTGTGGCCATAATTTCCCTGTCAACAATCGCAATTAAAGCTCAGAGCCCGGGTGCCCTGCCACCGAGGGCTGTGCAAAGCCCCAGGGGCAGCGACAGGGGTCCTGTGGGATTTCCCTTCCCTGGGACGCCCCACGCCATGATCAGCTTTGAAGATTTCCCTTCCCCAAGCCCTGCTCACTGCTGGGTGTCTTTGCATGGGTTGAAAATAGTTTGGCTCTGAAGATGGGAAAGAAAAAGGGTGAACCCTGCGTGGATTTGGGGGTGGGCTGGTAACAGCAGCGGGTGCTTAGGTGGGTGTGAGTGTGGCACCAGGCTCCCGGTGGCAGGGGCATGACAAAAAGCATGTGCCCAGGCCTGCCCACGAGGCTCAGGGCTCCTCCAGCACCACGTTTCGCTCTAAGCAAAGTTCCTGAAGTGCCCAAAGTTTCTCGTGCATGGGGACAGGCTCCCCGGGGCGGTGGTCACAGCCCCGAGCCTGCCGGAGTTCAAGAAGCGTTTGAACACCGCTCTCAGACACGGTCTGATTTTGGGTACCTGGGGACCCAGGAGCTGGACTTGATGATCCTCGTGGGTCCCTTCCAACTCAGATATTCTGTCTTTCAATGATTCCCCCTTCCAGCTCGTGGCACAGCCCTGCAGCTTCCCATCTGGGGGCTATTTTAGGGCAGAACCAGCAGGGATGGCGGCAATACGGAAAGGGGTACGACACGGAGACGGGTCGCCCGCTGAACAGCCATGTGCCGGGCAGACACCTCCTCCTCCTCCATCCTCTCCACCTCCACTTTCTCCACCCCTGACCCTGGAGGGGCTCGGGTGCGATTCCCCATGCAGAGATGCGAGGAGCCCACAGGGACAGCCTTGGCCCCCCCAGGTCCCCCGCGGTGTGTGCCGCGGGCAGACCCCACGCAGAGCTGCACGGAGCTGTGACACCTCGGGTTCTCCTGATTTTCACAGCCCAGCCCTTTGGGATGGGGATAGCAGCTCTCATCTCTGCAGCTGTCAGGGCTACCAAGAAGTGAGCAGAGCTGAGATCGGCTCCTGCAGCGCCAGGAGCTCCAGTGAAGCAGTTTCACAATGACTCCGGCACTGCTCAGAGCGAGCCACGGCAGGGGAAAAAATCGTTGCACAAGGGGGACCCCAGAGCACAACCTGACCTGAAGGAGGGCGTGGAGGCGTTCCCCCGTGGGCAGGGTGTTCCGTGAGGCTCCTCACAAAGCTTTGAGGACGCTGGGGACGTGCCCTGGGCCAAGCCTTGCTGGAACAGGGTGAGCCCATCCATGCACCACTCTCTGGGGAGGAACCAAGGCTGTTACAAAAGCATTTGCCACCTTAGAGAAGGGTTTTGCTGCCCTGGCAGCTGGCAGCAGCGTTGTCAGAGGCCTCCTGCCGGCATCCTGTGGGTCCAGAGCACCCCAGCGGGTCTGGAGGCATCAGCACAGGAGCAGCACGGACCCACAGCGAGGTTCCTGCCCATGCTGGGTGTGGAACTGATGGAGACAAAGCCCCGGCTGTGTCCCTTGGTCGCTCCATGGCATGCAGCCCACGTCCCCCAGCTCTGTCCTGCTGCCCCCAGCACCACCCTCCCGTCCCCAGCACCCGTGGCTGCGGTGCCCAAAGGCAGCCCCACAAAGCTCGGCCATCGCATGGGTGGGTGAGATTTCTGCAGGAATCGCCCAGGTCGTGCTGGAGCCGGGCACGGGTTCCTCGCCCACCAAAGGAAGGCGATGCCATGAGCGCGGCACAACCAAAGCAAAGAGATACCAACAGGTAATGGTGCAGCCGGAGCGGGAGGCAGAGGAATGCAGTTGCATCAAGCCAATCCAGCAAAAATCCACTGCAAACCAAAGGTGCCCAGCAGAAAGCACAAGAGCCTCTGGCTCCACCATGAGCTAAAAAAAAAAACCTGGGTTTCCGCTGCCTGACACCAGCCAACCTCTGACAGCTCCCGTGGCCGCGGTGCGGGACGAGCAGGGGCAGCTTTGCACTTTCCTCAACCTGCTTCGCTCTTCCTGGAAAACAAAGGAGGAGAAGGAAAATCCCTCCTTGCCCCTCCTGGAGCAGCAGATCTGAGCTGAGCCCTTGGGTTTTGGCAGCTGTGGGGACACCTTTCTGTGCACATCCCATCAGCGTCCCCGTGCTGCCCTCCCCAGCCTGCAAAGCCCCGGCTTTCTGCAAGGCTGCAGGAGTGACACGTCCCTGCCCCACGGCACAGCTCCGAGCTCTGTCCCAAACTCCCTGCCCTGCTCTCACTGCCCAGACCACAGCCATGGCCCCGTTTCCACAGCCAAAAACTGGCCAAGATGCAAAATTTGTCACTTAATGGTGCAGGACCCGGCACTATCGGCATCGCTGGCACAGGGGCAGAGGCTGAACCCGACAGGGCAGGGATGGAGGCTGGCTCCGGGGTGGCTTTCGGGGAGGTTGCTCAGCCTCCGAGCCCCCACCCGTGGCCGTCCCCGTGTCGTGAGTGGGAGGGTCCGGGCAGGCTCGCTGCTGTCCTTGGCCGCGATGCTGGCCCGGCCCCGGCATTGCAGCAATGCCTGGGGGAGGCCTTGGCCTCGGTGGGATCTGTGGGATGCCGGCCTCACCCCTCCTCCTCCGGAGCCTCCCGGCCTCCGCAGACCAAACTGGAAACAAACGAGGCTTCAGGTCAGTGGGACTGGCTTAGAAAAAAAAAAATACAGCGACTTGAGAAAAATCCCCGTTTCCGTGAAATGTCCATCAAACGGGGCTGCGTTTCTCGGGTGGGCCGTGACCCAGAGGGAGGCCGGGGGCTGGGAGCTGTCCCCGTGCCGCTGTCCCCTCCACAAGTGACCGGTGGAGCCGTGTGGCAGCCACAAGCACGGAGAGATGTCCCGGGGTGCTTTTACCGAGGGGCATCTTTGCAAAGGGACTTTTAGCCTCGTGCATCCCCGCGGGCAGATGAGGGGAGAAATGCTGCTCAGGTGGCGGAGGTGGCAAAGCCGCTGGCAGGGGATGGTGGCATGGGGGGGACAATGACACGGAGGGGCCGATGGCACAGAGGGGATGATGCCATGGAGGAGAGGAGCGGGGAGCAGTGCCTGGGGTGCCATCCTGCCCCCAGGCCGCCTGCTCCTTCCAGACCCCGATGCCCACATCTCTGGGTGCTGCCACCCCACAGGGTGCTCCTAGGGGTGCTGACGGCCCCGGGGAGCCCCGGGGTGTGGGGCCGGGGGCTCGGAGCAGCCGGGGCTTCGCGCTGGATCCCGGTGACTTTAAGGAGCGAGTTGGGCTTCATATTTGCATTTAGTCACAGTGTGAGTCAGACATTCCAGCCCCGGCTGCCGAAATACCTCAGCTCTGACTCCGTATTTCCCACTGCAACCTTTTTTCTTTTTTTCCCCCTTCTCTTTCCCTTTCTCCTCTTTTTCTTCCCTTTCTCACCCTGGCTCTGGCCAGCCCCATCTCGAGGGCTCATGGGGCACGGGGAGCTGCAGGGGATGGACGTGGGCACCCAGGGCTCGATTCTCCCCATCACAATTAGGACTGGGGGGGGGTGTGTGGGGGGGTTAAACCCACCCCACCATGGAGGGGTTGAGCCACGGGGCTTTATCAACTCTGGGGGGCAAACGGGGGTGCACACCAAAACCAGCAGCAGCTTCCAACAGGCTGAGCACGGGGAGCAAGGGGGGCTGGCAACGGGGGTGCAGGATGGTACCCCCACCCCAGGAGCCCCTGGCGCGGGGGCCAGGGAAGGAGCTATGCTGAGTATTTGGAGAGAAAGGCAGTTCTGTGCTTGGTTTCCTGAATGATGCATTCCACATGGGGTTGCATCACGCACAGCTGTTACATCACTTTAGCCAGGAAATTTAAAACAAGTGGTCTCGGCTGGAAATGGTGGTTTAATTATTATTTATGGACGACAACAACAACAGAGAGAGGAAAAAAAAGCCTCAAAACACTTTTTTTTTTTTTTTTTTTTTTTTTTTAGCACACACAAACCCACCCCTCTCTCACGTCCCAGCTTTGTCCCCAGCTCCTGCCCAGCCCACACGAATGCCCTGGAGCTTTGGGCTCCCTCTGCCCAGGTACGGACCCTGTGGCCACGCTGTCCCCAGGGGTGTCCCCTCCTTCCTGGCCACCCCCTGCAGCACCAGCTTCACCCGCTGCTCGAGCGCTCTCCGAAAGCCTCATCAGCTTCGCTCGCCATCCTTTGGGTGTCGTTTATTATTAGCGACAGCCCTCGCGAGGCGCGTGACTATTGGAAGTCTATCAACTGAATTATGACAGCAAATATCTCCCTGGGGACAGCCTGGGGTCATGCAATAGACCCGAGTCCATCCCTGCCTGCCAAGGCCACCCGCGTGCCCCGTGGGGACCAGCCCCAGCCCCATGGGTGACCTCAGGGACAGCAGTGGGGCAGCACCAGGTCCCCTTCTCCATCCCCTTTTGCTCCTTTCCTTCCAGCTGTAGGGGACCGAAGCGATGCTGAGAGCATCACCTTCCTCCCATCACGACCCTCATCTTCCTCTCTTCCCTCCAAGGGGATGCGGGAGGACGAGGGGGGTCCTGCTGGGGAGCAGGAACCTGGTGGGTTTGGATGGATCCAGCCCCCCACGCAAGCACGGACACAGCGCCCGCCTGCACCCGCCTCCAAGCCAGGGCAGAACTGGGATGGAAACTTCTCAGCGAGCTTTGGGGCAGCTCGCTGGAAAATTCAGAGGGGAATTTACGTGCGTGCGAACCCCCTCGCCTCGTGCAAATCGTGAAAAATGCAAAAAGGCCTCATCAAAACGCTGACCTGCCGCGTTGGCGATGAGAAACGCTGCAGCCCTCCTGCCACCGAGGTGGTGACAGCAGGTTCCTGCCACTTGCTGTCCCCATTGCTGCCCTCCAAGACGCCACTTCTCCTCCTAACTACACCCAAAATGATGTTTTTCAGGTTTTTTTTGTGTGGTCTTTGATGGGGCTCATCAGAAAGCAGTCCCCAGAATGTGACTTTTTGGTGGCTCGGTGCTGAGGAAACCCTCCCCGTGCGCCCTGGGTGGGTGACGGCTCTCCAAGACCTTCCCCCACCCAACAGCAGGATGCGGCACCCGCAGCGAGAGCGCAGCACCGCGGGGTGCAAACCTGCATGGGGGGATGGGAAAGCTGCCTTCAAATACCCCCCCAAAATACAAACCTAAATAACTGGGTGCTGTGAGAGAGCCCTGGGCACGGCTCGGCACGGAAACGCGGCGTCCCCAGCCCGGGCGGAGCCCCCCCCACGCACGCTGCAGCCCGCGGCCCAGGATAGCAGCCGCCTACGAACAGGAAACCCTCTGCACTTTCGCCTGCGTGGGGGCCCGGGGAATCTCCTCTGAATGGAAAGAAACGGCACCCCCGTGCCTGGGGCCGTCTGGGTGCCCCCGCCTGGGCGGGGAGCTCTGCGGGGGTGCCCGGAAGGGCTGAGGGAAGGGGGGGGGGTTCCCCCACCACGGTGTCTGGGTAGAGGGTGCAGCCGACTGGCATCGCTTGGGGGCAGGAGAAGGGGAAGGGGCGCTCCTCCTGGCAAGATCCTGCTCTGGGGATGTCAGAGGGACCTGGGGAATGGGGATGGGGGAGGGAGGAGAAAGAGGAAGGGGGACAGGGGGATGGATGGCCATAGTGCAGCCATCATGGGACAGCAGGGACGGGGTCAGGAGCTGTGTCCCTGGGTGCCAGCTGGAGCTGGGTGCGTCCCTGGGGAGCATGAAGCCACTGGGACAAGGCTGGGCCAGCTCTGCGTGTGCCCCCGCTGCCCTGGAGCATCAGCTCGGCTGGGGGGCATGGGGAGACATCGATGGACGGGAAACCTCTTTCCTTTGCTGCTCCCAGCTCTGTCCTCCTCCTGGCTTGGGGTGGGGGTCTGAGACCACAGCCCCTCTGCGGTGCACTTGGAGGGATGCTGAGGACTGGGGAAACCGAGGCACGGGGGGACACCGCCCATCCAGGGGGCCCTGCGGGCAGCACAACACCAGACTGGAAGAAATGCAGCTGGCTGCATGACACAAAAGTGAGGTTCAGTGAGTTTTTGTTTGCAAATGTCCGTGAAAGTGGAGCTGCTCCGGGTGAGCTGGGAAGAGCCAGGGTCCCCCATGGGGACACCAGGGCCATTGGTGGCCCCTTCTGCCTTCGGTGCAGGGCAAGGAGAGGACAAGGCTGGTGGCTTCTTTGGGACCCACCTGGGGATTTCCCTGCCTCACCCAGATTTCTTCCCTTAGTGGGTTTCGTGATAGCGTGTCAAGTTTCAGCATCGTTTGAGGAGTAATAGAAACCACCCCAGTGAATTGCGGGCTCTGTCCCCCCGCTGGGCACGGCCGCGGAGAGGGGGCGGCCGCATCCTGACACCCTCCTGCAGCCGGAGCAGGGCCCAGCCAAGGGGACCTGCAGCAGTCACCGTCCCCCTGTGCAGTGCTTGGGTCTGCAGCACGTCCTCATCCCTCCCCCTGTGCTGACAGCTCTCCCCAAAACCCTCAGGCATCAGAGCAAAGCCCAAGGCAAACATGATCGGGCACTGAAAAAAAAATCAAAACAAAACAAAAAAATGCCACTCAGTCTGGTGCTCTGGAGAGACAGCCCTCGAGCAACCCAAATTTACAGATTAAACCCCCAGCGATGGGGCTGAGCTTTGGATGTGCCTCTCCCGGCGCAACACGAGCCCAAACCTCCTGGGATCGGGGGATGCTGGGGGCTGAGGGTGGACGGCAGCCCCCAAATCCCCCCTTTCTGCTGGGGTGCAGGGATGTGGTGGTCCCGCTGGCTCCATCCCACCCTCGCCCCATGCCCGTGTGGGGCTGCAGCTGCACCCACACCGCGTCCCCCCCGGCCCAGCCCGTGGCTCCGCTTCTCTTTCGCTTCCCCGGGGCCGGTGCACGCGTGGGCGGGGGGGGACCCAACCGCACCGGTAAAATTAGGCACTGGCAACCCCGGGGCTCACGTCACTTCGGGTGAGAGGAAGGAGAAGCAGAAACTCATGGCAGGGCTGAGCGGCTGGCGGGGGGGGTCCAGGGGGGGCAGCCTGCAGGATGGGGGGAGCAGGGGGGCGCACTGAGCGGTGACCCTGGCTGTGTCCCCAGGGGATGTCCCCAACAGCCCCATGGATCAGCCCGGTCCCTGCTGTGGCTGCACCCCAAAGCCACCCCACAGCTTTTTGGGGGGAGCAGAGGGGAGACGGGAAGAAATATGGGGGTGGGTTAAGGGAGGACAGCTGGAGAGGAGGAGGAGGAAGAGGAGGAGGAAGATGCGGAGCCCTGGGCATGCAGAAGGACGTGGCAGCAAACCCTCCTCCACCCTGGCAGAGGGCTGTGCCAGTGCGAGTGACAAGAGGGGACATTTCGGGTCCTGATGGGGTGCTGGGGGCATTTAGGACACAGCTGGATGCTGGGGCTCTATCACCGGGCTGGGGGTTCCCTCAACCCCTCCGTGGGCTGGGGACATCGCCGCTACGCTGGGGCCCCCTCCCCGTGTCCCCACAGGGCCCCCCCTGCTCGGCAGCAGCGGGGTGGGCCGGGGGGAGGGCGCAGGAAGCCAGCTTAACGGCAGCCAGTCGTGAAATCTAGGGCAGCCCCATCTGTCAGGCGTCTCCCGCTCGAATCCGGCTGCGGTGCCTCCCCCCTCGCCCCCCAGCCCCTGCGTCCCCTCCCCAGCCGCTGTGGGGGGGTTACCCTTATTAAACCCCGGTGCTCGTTGTTCCACGGACAGCCCCGTCCCAGGATCTCCCCCATGCTTGCCCCAGTTTTCGGGCACCCGGGGGCCGTCTCCTATTTTGAGGTTTTGGGAAAGCTCCCGGTTAGGGAGCCAGGGAGGGGGACACGATGCTTTTGTTCAAAATCCAGAGCCTGGGGGGAGAAAAGTGCGTTTGGAGATGGAGCAAACAGGCAGCAAGGTGCTGCTGGCTGTCCCAAAGGCTCTGAAATGCAGCGATGGGGCCCTGGATCTGCATTTATTCCCAGCTTTCCAAGCTGCTTTCAAAGCTCGGGGTGACTCAGAGCCCCCTCGCCGTGCCCTGGTGGTTCTCGGGGTCCCCGTGGTGCACAGGGGGGTCCCCATCACCGTAGGGATGGGCTCGGTGATGCTGGAGCACCAGGACCGTGCCCTGGCACCCAAACCCACGGCAGCCCGAGGAGAAGCACCGACCCCGTGCTGTGCCCCAGAGCTGCCCCTCTCCTGCAGAGCGCTGAGCAGAGCGGGATTTTAGGCAACGCGGGGTCTGGAGAGCCCAGCCCTGCTGGAGCAGGACGGTGCCATTTCATGGGAGCGCCGAGCTGCAGGACGCAGATTTGCCTGAAATGAAAATGCGCCTCTGCGTGTGCGTGTAACCTCGCACAGCGGGGGCACGCTCTCTCTGGGGCTTGCAGTGACCTCGGTTTAACTTGGCAGCCGTCAGACAGCTTATCTTATCTCTGCATCGCGCCCCGTGCTCAGCCAAACAAGTGCCAGGCGCTTCTCCTGCCCCTGCCTGCTGGGGCACCGTGCTCCCGGCCGGTGGCACGGCTTCCCCTGGGTTAAATCGGGATGCTGAGGAGGGCTCCTGTCCCCGCATCCCTCCTCCATCCCCCAGGGAAGGGGAGGCGGGGATGCTGGGCATCATTTTCATGCCTCTATTTTCATGAGCAGCAAAGCCAAAGCCACCCGTGCTGGAGCTGCTGGCAGTGCCCATGCTGTGGGTGCTGCGGCCGGGGCTGGCATGGTGGGGACAGGCTCTGGGGCTTGTTCTAATCCTGCCTCCGCACGTGTGCTCCCAAAATAAAGCACCGATGCTAAAGGATTCACCTGCTCCAACCTGCTGCTCACCGGGGAGGATGTTACCCTGATTTCTTTCTGCTGCTTTCCTTCTCCCGGTGGGTTTTATATGCGAATATCGACTTTTTTTTTTTTCCCTGCAATACGGGAAGGAGATGGGGATGGGGAGCTGAAGGAAGGAGCCAGGAATCCAGGCTCTCTGCTGTGAGCCCTGCCCCGTGATATGCTCCCCCCGAACTGTGCAAGGAGGGCGCGTTGCTGGACTTGTCTCTTCTCATTTTCGGCGCTGGACAAAGAGCTGCGCACCCCCAGCCCAGCTGCTGCTGCCTCTGCGGTTTCCCTACCTGCTCCAGAGGCCCCCGGGCTGGGGTGACAGCGAGGCGCAGCAGGCAGGATGTCACCTCAAACCTCAAGAGGAGCAGCCGCAGAGGGGGAGGGCGGCGGGGGTGCCGGAGGGGGGGATTTGCAAGTCACCCTATGTAAACACGGGCGCTCCTTCCCAACCGTCCTCTTCCGCAGCCCTGCCAGGGGCTGTGTGGCTCTTGTGTCCCCATGGGGACAGGGACAGGGTGGTGGCACAAGGGTGTCCCCTTCCCTCGGGGTCCATGTGGCACCCTGACCTGCTCCCCCCGGCAGCTGTGAGATGGGTTTGGCAGCTCTCCCCGCTCCGGCAGTGGCTGGGGACAGCGTGTGGGTGAGGAGGGGGGGTCTGTGCTTAGGGGGTGTGAATTTGGGACAGATCCGTGCAAGAGCTCACCTGACGCCTGTTCACCAAACACTTTTGCTCATCCATCCCCTGAGCAACCTCCTGAGCCCCCCCCATAGAACCTTGAGTGCATCGGGGGTCTACACCCCTGGCAGGGGGCTGGGGCAGGGCATGGGGCTGGGGGTGCTGTTGGAAGCACCCCCCTGTCCCCAGAGCCCTGACAGTGCCCCTGGCCCAAACAGGGCTTGGGAGGGTGGTGACAGGGGGGGGACAGCCGGGTACGGCAGCGCTCACAGCCCCACGGTGCTGACACCGCTCGGTGGTGGCGGTGCCACGTGGGGACCGCACCCACAAAGCACCCATGGGTGCCCGTACCCTCCAAGAACCCAAAGAACCTGCATGTGCGCACCCCCCCCACGAAGCACCCAATGCACCCATGGGTGCACACACCCCAGGGTGCCCCTCTCCCCAGGAAGGGGGTGGCCAAGGAGCCCCCCCCCGGCGCCCCCTCCCCGCCGCAGCGCGGTGCAGGTTTCCGGCCCTGCAGGTGCACGGGGGGGGGCTCAGAGCAGCGGTGGGGGGCCGGGGACCGCGGCAGGTGGGGGCTGCTGGGTTGTGCCTGCCACCCGCCCCACGTCCCCTGCCAGCTCTGCCTTCACGCCCCGTCCCCAGCAGCGAGGGGCAGGGAGGACCCTTGCCTCGGGGAGAGCCACGGGGGTGTCCCAGGGTGGGGACGAGCTCAGGTCCAGGTCCCCAAGTCCCTGGGTGTCTCCAGCCCCTTTGTCACCCACACGGTTGGGGCCCGGGGTAGGAGGTGGCCGTGGGAAGGGGCTGGGGCTCTGCAAGAACTTCTGTGGCTTTGAAAGAGAGCAAGAAAAAAGGCAAGAGCGGCATCTCCGGGGAGCAGCTGCTCCTGTTTGCCCTTCTCCTTTCCTGCTTTTTTTTTTTTTTGTTTTGAAAAAAAAAAAAAAAAAGAAAAAAAAAGTCTCCTCTTGCCTCGACCACAGCGGCGCTAAGATGGAGCTGCTCCCTCCCAGCTCACCCCTACCCAGCTCCCTGCGCCTCCCCCAACCTGCCACCTCCACCGCAGCGATGACAATGACAGCTGCAGGGGCTGCGGGCGTCCCTTCCCCCTTCTTCCGCACCCCTTCCACCCCCCTCACCATCCCCGTCCCCCTCCTCGCCCCCCGCAGCCCCCCGCAGCCCCCCGAGCCGGGCTGCCGGCAGCCCCGCCGCGCTTGGGCTGACATTTGAAAAATGCCAGGCTGAGACGGGAGACGGCAGCTGCAGGGTGGCACCCGGCCAACTATTTCATTTTGGGTGGGTTTCAGTTTGTTTTCCACGGCGGCCGCTCGCATGAATGAAAGGGGAAGGCTGCGAGCCGCCCCCCACTTCCCCCTGTGCCCCCCCAGCCGCTGTAGGGTAGGGGGGAGCGGGGGCTGCCGGGGGTCGCGGCACCCGCGTGGCGGTGGGACGGTGCCGGTAAATGGGGGCTGAGCAATTTGGGGTCCCGGTGGTGTCCGTGTGTCGGCTCCCACAGTGGTTTGGGGACCCCAGCCATGGGGCTCGGCTTCTCCCCGTGGTGTCCGAGTGTCCCTTTGTGCTCCTGGCCCTGGGGTCACCCATGGCAAGGGACAGACAGACAGACAGACAGACAGACAAAGTGCTGCTTAGTAGGGCTTGGCCAGGAGTGGGAGGGGGGCTCATAGCAGGCTCAGGCAATGTGTCCCCACGGGGACATGGCCACGGGGTGGGGGTCCTGCCCCACATGGGGGCACCCATCGGGGAGCCCGACCCCAGCGGGGTGTCCCTGTCCCCACTTCAGCCTTGAGCCCCCGGGGAGATGGAGACCTGGCGCGGCCCCAACAGGGGGCTCGGTGTCACCGTGGGGGACAGCACCGATGGCACTGGGTTCGTCGGGGTTTGCCAACGGGTACATGGCACGGGGAGCACAGGAAGGCTGGTTCCTGCCCCCCTTCCTGCAGGTACCCATGTCCCCAGCCTGTCACCCTGCTTGGCGATGGGCAGTGCCAGCGGGGACAAGGGACGGGGACGTTGTGCCCCCTGCCCTCCGCTGTCCGGGGCAGGGGACTGCAGCAGGCGGCAAGGACAAGCCTTGGATACTCAGATTTTATATTCATGTAAGCAACATAAATCCGCCTGGCTGCTCTTTCCCTGACAATAGAATTCATTATGATGGAAATATCCTCCGGAGGACTGCAGCTTAATTACCTCCTCATTTGCATTTTTGCATATTAATGACTGCAGAGCTGCTAATTTTGCTGCATTATTTTAAAGGCGAAGCCGCACCGCTCCGCCGCTGCCTGGCCTGCCAGTTCCTCGCTCCGTCCCTCGCTTTCTCCCCCGTCACAGCCGCAGGTGACCCAGCCCCGGGCTCAGCGGGTGGCTCCGCGCTCCCGGTGCCACTGTCGGAAACGTTGGGCCTTCCTCATTAGCGCTGTGCCCTCGTTAGCCGCCCCACGCCGCGGGACGGTGCCCACGCTGCCTGTCCCGGGGGTGCTCCCGGCACAGGGCGAGCGTTGGGCCTAGCGCGGCCGCCCGCGTCCCCTGGTGCCCGGCCATTGTTCTGGTGGCGGCTTTTTGGGCCGCGGTGTCACCGCGCGTTACTTCCACTCCGCGGCTCCAACCGCAACAGGCTGGGGAGGAGGAGGGGGCCTCGCCCGCCCCCCATAGCCACCAGCACCGCGCGTCCCTCCTCCCGCTGCCATCGGTGTCCCCAAGCGCCGAGGGACGGTGTTGGGCACGGAGGTGTCACCCTGCCGAAATAAGGGACAGCGGGAGGAGGTGACAACAGTGTCTCATGGTGGAGTGGCACAAGGAGAACCGAGGGTTTCCTGTCTGAAGCCCAGAGCCCCATGAGATGTCCCCAGTGACATGTCCCCGATGAGATGTCCCCAGTGACATGTCCCCGATGAGATGTCCCCAGTGACGGGCTGGCCCAGGTGCCACCACCCTGCGGCTGCCCACGGTGACTCAGCCCGCCGGATGCCACCAGGGGCTGGGCACAGCTTTCGGGTGTCACACTGCGTGGGGTGTCACACGGTGTGGGGTGTCACACGGCGTGGGGTGTCACACACTGTGGGATGCTGAGCGTTGGCACCGGGCAAGCGCAGCCTTTGGGGCCAGGCAGGGAGAAATGGGGCTGTGGGGGGGTGTCTGTGTCCCCAACGCCTGGCAGCTGCCCCTCTGTCGGGTGGGACCTGACTGGGGACAACGGGGTCCCTGTCCCCAGCTGGTGGAAAGGTGGAGCCCGGGAGGGCTGGGGGGTGGGCAGTGCAGGTGATGGGGACGGGGATGGGGATGGGGAGAGGGTTGGGGACAGGGACAGGACTGGGATTGAGGCCAGGGCGAAGGGTTGGGGCCTGGGAGAGGACCAGGGTTGGGGACATGGTTGGGGACAGGGGCGTGGCCTCTGGCAGTGGGCGTGGCCTGTGGCGGGGGGCGGGGCCGGGGCGTGGCCTCCAGCACAGCCGGGCGGGGGGCGGTGGCGCCACCTGGCGGCCGGGGGCGGCGCTGCGGGGTCGGGGGCGCCGCGGGACCCCCGAGTGCGGGGAGGGGTCGGGATGGAGGGGGCGGGGATGGCCGGGCCCCCCCCGTGGGTGCCCCCCTTGGGCAGGGCCCCGTGGGTGCCTTCAGCACCCCCCTGGGACCTCCCGTGGGCTCCCTCCTGATGGGTGTGTGTAACCCCAAAACCGGGGGGGGGGGGCGGGCAGCGCCAGCATCTCCCCCCTCTGATTAATTCCCCCCCCCCCCGCTCTGCCGACCCCCCCCGGGTGGCTGCGGCCGCGACCCCCGGCACCCCGTGTCCCTCCACCGGCCCCACGCAGCCCGGCTGTGCCCCCCCCGTGTCACCGCCGGGGGACGCTGCGGGCACGCGGGGGTCGGGCCGGGGGTGGCAGCGGGACCCCCCCCCCCCCTTGGCGGTGGTGGCAGCGGGACCCGAAGAGGGGACAAGGCGGGGACAGCGCCGCCCGCTAGAGGGCAGCGGGAGCCCAGGAATGGGGTCCCCGGGAGGGACCCGCACCCTGCACCCCTCCATCCTCCATCCCGCACCCTGACCCCCCCAATCCTGCACCCCCCCCTCCGACCTCCATCCCTTCACCCCCCCGCTCCCCCGGCCTCCCCCTTTGGCCTCCTTCCTGCTCCTGTCCAGCCCCAATCTCTCCTGCCTCCCCATTGCACCCCCCCCGTGCCTCAGTTTCCCCTCCACCTCCCCTCCCCGGTGACTTTTGCCACCCCCGGGGCCCCCCCAGACCGGGACCTGCCCCTCGGGGTGCCCCCCGCCCCCGGAGTTTAACCCTCGCCCTCCCAAATCCACTCGCATCCCACTAATGCACTAGCCTTGACACGCTGACCTGCCCCGGCGCCCCCCCCCCCTGCATCCCGCAGCCCCCCCGTCCCGGGGGACCGCCGGTGTCACCGTGGCAACCGGTGATGGTCAGCAGCCGGTGACCTGGGAGCCCTGGAGGGAGCCCTGGCCCTGGCCGGGGTCAGCGGGGTCAATCAATCTCATTGCTATGCACAGCGCCCTTCGTTAGCTGCCAGCGCCCGTAACGAGTGCCAGGGCTGGCAGAGCGCGGGGAAGGGAGAGAAAAAGGGACAAAAATGGGGGAAAAAAGTGCTGCTTGGAGAATTTTGTTTCAGGAGGCTCTCCACCAGTTGCGGGATAGGGCAGGGGGGTTCCCCCCCAAGTAATGGGAGAGGTCACCCTGGGGAGGGGTGACAGGAGCCTTCCTCCATCCCCGGTGCTCTGCGTCTTCCTCGCCGCCCGGTGATGCAGGTGCAGAGCTGGGCTCGGTGAGTGCCGGAGCCACAGCTCGGGGCCCTCCTGGGCTGGCTGAGACCCAGCAGACTCATCTCCCCGCTGGGACGCCCGCCTGCCCTGCCCGGCGGGCTTCGATCGGCCGCTGTCTCCGGGCTGTGCTGAGACGGGTCTGGGTGGCAGAGCCCCATCGTGGGCAGGGGGATGGGATGGGATGGGATGGGATGGGATGGGATGGGATGGGATGGGATGGGATGGGATGGGATGGGATGGGATGGGGTGGGATGGGGTGGGATGGGATGGGATGATGGGGCACTGAAATCTCCCCCAAACTGGGGTGCAGGACCTCAGGAGCAGCCCGATTGGTTAGGGCAGAAGGGGACATCCCCAGAACGTGTCCAGGAGGCAGATGGGGTGGGAACCCAACTTCTTGTGCAAGCCCCGATGTTCAGGGTGCAGAGACACAGCCCCGCGGTGGGACGAGCTCCCTGTCAAAAGCCCCAGCGTGGGATGCTCGGCATGGATGGGTCCCAAGTGTCCACCCCAATTCCACAAACTGACCCCAAAAGGGACATCCTGGAGCCATGAGGGGTGACCCTGGGGACAGGGCGGAAGGGGGGCACCACCCCCTCCCCCCCCGTGCTATCACTGCCCACAGCCCCCCCCCCATGCTCCCCGCTGCTCCGGCCGGGGGCTGGAGCCTGCAGCGCACAGACACGTTGTCTCCAGCGCACAACCACACTCATCTCGGAGATGGGGTCTGCTGGGAAAAGGCTCCCCCCCCTCCACCGGGTCACCCGCAGACGGGGGCATTTCCAGGATTTCCCGGTAAGGCTGGGGCCGTACACCACCACCAGTGCCATTTCGGGGCCTTCCCGCTTCCTTCGGGTCCTCCCCCCTCCCGTGCTGGAGGTGCTCAGGGGGCAGCGGGTTTGGGCCCTTTTTGTCACTTTGGTGCGGTGACAGCCCGGTCACAGCAGGGATTCGGGGCTCCCGGCTCCATCCCGAGGCACCAGGCACCACACAGGATGGGAGCTGGGTGCCAGCATCAGCTTCAGTCCCTATAACATCGTCCCAGGTTCCCATTTTGGGCTCCAACCTGGGGACACCGCTCCCACACGTCCCTGTACCGGTGGTCTGGGGGTGCTCCTGAGCCTGCCCCCCAGCTACCCTGAGATCGGGAATGAAGGCAGATCACAGCTGACGGCTGGGAGATGGATTTATTGCAACGATGCAAAAATTAGTTTATAGAATATATAGAAATAAAGATTTCCTTCCTTGATGGGGGAACTCAGCGCAGCAGCAGCTCCTCTGGCAGGATTTATTAATCACGCTGGTGTGCTGCTTGTGCAGCAGCAACGATTTCCTGGGGGGTTCTGGAGGGACTCGGGGGTGGAGGGGTGGGAAGGCACAGGGACCCCCGAGCTGTGGTCACCTCCAGACAAGGCTGGAGCCACGGCAAGGCAGAGCTGCGATGTCGGCTGCTTGGAGGCTTCTGCAAGCTGAAAGCTTCGATTTCAGCCCGGTAACATTTATTCTTGCTGTGGGGCTGAAAACCAGAGCAACCTGTCCTTAACCCTAATCCTCACCCTCGCCTTGCAATTTGCTGGGTTAAACACGGGGAAACTGAGGCACGGCTGCAGCGCGACTTTGCCCGCAGGCAGAGAGCCGAAGGGAGGGCACGGCAGCGGAGGGCAGGGGGGGCCGTGCTCCCGCTCACATTTGGGAGCGGGATGCAGGCGTCCTGGCCACGAGCATCCCCCCGCCACCTCCCAGACCCCCCATTTTATTGGGAAAGGGGGAAAAAATCGTTGAGAGCAGCCCCCGTCCGCTGCACCCCTGCCCTCCCCGATCCCCAGCGCCCGGAGGGTGCCACCGCGGGGGGACCGCGAGGGTGGCGGCGGGGGCCGCCGGGCGCAGGCGGGCTGCAGGATGCTGCTCTCTGTGTCTCCTTGCTGGGCGGTCGATCCCCAGACAGGCTCCTCGCCTTGCTGCGTGTGCTCTTTCGAGCCCATTGATTTCCCTGAGTAAGTGAGTTTGTATGGATCATGCAGCATGCAGCCCGGGCTGCCCATCGGTGCAGCAGCCGGCGGGGGGGAGGGCGGCCGAGGAAGGGGGGAGCCGGGAGAGAGCAGAGCCGATCAATATGGACAGTGTGAAGTGAATTAATGGAAGACGTAGAGGCTGGCTGACAGCGCTGCCGAGGCCGGGCTGCCCTTCGGGGACCGCGGGGAGGCAGCTGGCGATGCCGCCGGGGGCCCGGCGATGGCTCCGTGCCTGCGATATGGGGGGGGAGCGGGGCCGGGGGACGCCGGCGCGGTCGGGCACGGGCGCACGGTGGCTGCTGAGCCCCCCCCCGGGAGACATCGGGGACCTCGGGTCTCTGGGATGGCCCCGGCTTGGACAGAGGCTCCCGGTCGGAGGCCACTGGGGCAGCGCCCTCCATGCCCGGAGGATGCCTGGCTCCGCAGGAGCAGCTGCAGCCACTTTCCCAAAAAGCCAGGCACCTTGGCTCTAAAATATATGTATACATTTATTTTTTTTCCTTGCAGCGAACAAAAAACTCTCATAGATGGTTTCTGATCAGGATTTTCTTTTTTTTTTTTTTTTTTTTTTTTTTTTTTTATGGGGCAGGTGAAAATAAAAGATAGAAAAATCCCTCCCTTTGTCATCTTTTCTTTCATGCTGTTGTGTTCTCTTTCCATGCCCAGAGAAGCTGGATGTAAACAGGACCCTGCCTACAACCAGCTTTGAGCAAGTACAAACATTTCCGACATCTCGTTTGCCTTTGCAGAGCATTGGGTGGCGAGCTTGGAATAAAAAAAAATAAATAAAATAAAATTAAAAAAAAAAAAAAAACACGGAAAAAAAATAAAAAAAAAAACAGAAAAGCCTCAAAAACACACACCAAAAGCACTGCACTGCTGCCTGCTCCCCACAGCACTGAGGGGCCAGGAGCAGAGGCATTTCCCTTTCAAGTCTCTTGGCCGCTTGCCACCCTGCCCTCGGTGCAGGTGGGCGATTCCCATTACTGCTAATGCAAGTTAAACAGAACCACCTGCCGAGCACGTGGTCTGTGCAGAAACCTCCCGAACTCCACCCGAGATGAGACAATTTACGACCATCGCTGGTTGCTGAGGCTCGTTATGGTCTCACGTAATTACTCTTCCTCTCATATCTTTGCTGAGAATGAGAGATAAAGAAGGCGAGCGTAGCTTGCATCAGTAGGTTTCAGAGTTAACATGATTTGATGAGCTTGCTTGTGATGTAGAGAGAGGGGCTTGGGGAGCTACTGTGGTCACTGAGAGGTCACTGGGGTTTGGCTCTTTGCTGGTGGGTTCTGGTTTGCAATTTCTATTTTCCATTTTCCCCTTTGGAATGGGGGGAAGCAGCTCAGTTGGGTTTGGTGGAGTACCAGCGAGGCCCGATTGCCAACCTCAGTCTGCAGAGGATTGCAGGCACCTGAGGAAGAGGATGGTACCTTGAAGGCAGCATCAAGTCTGGATATTTGGGATGTGGGGGGGTTTGTTGGGCAGTGCCCCTGTGCGTGTGCTCCTTCTTGCTCTGTGAGCAAGGCTACAAGCACGCAGGGACAGGTAGCTCCTGGAAAACCCAAAATGCTGGAATTGATCCCAAACACCCTCCTCTCTTGGAGGCTGTGGAGCCCGTGTTGCCTGAGGACATGTGAGCTCCAGCAACGTTCCCCGGGGAGGCAGCAGGGGCAGCACCACGAGGCTGTGCTGAAAGGAAAGGGCTGGCAGGGTGCTGGGGTCCCCGAGGGGATGCGTGCCCATCCCCAAACCCCTGATGATGGATGCAAGGAGCTGGGGGCCACGGAGCAGGAGATTCAGATGCTGCCTGGTCCTGTGCTCGCATCAGAGCTTTGATGTGAGCTACTGGGAACTGGAGCAAGGGGAAATCACACTTAGCAGGCGGGTTGGCAGAGCAAGGTCTGATTTTTGCACGCGCTTCGCCTGTGGCTGCTGTGTGCATGCACACGAGGGTGCTGCTCCTGGGGTGCTGCGGTGGTGCCGGAGAGGAAATCGGGGGATGCAGAGCAGGAAGATGCTGCCGAGTGGCGAAGGCAGGTGGGCACCCATGTGTCGGGCACACGATGGGTGCAGAAGGTGCCACCCCCACCCCCGCCTGCCCAGCACGTGGGACCTCCAGGCACCGCGAGGCAGAGGGACCGGGGTATGGGGAGCACGAGGTTTGCTGGCCCTTTAAGGGAATAATTTCGGAGCTGGCCTACTGAGTTATTGATTGGCGCTATGGTAACGTATATTAGATTATGTATGGCTGGAAATGTGTTGTGGACTGGGAGGCTTGTTTGGGAAGCCAGCACTCTTCTTCTTGTAAACCAGCTCCCCGCTGAGGGGCTGGGGTGCGAAGGGTC
This sequence comes from Anas acuta, assembly GCF_963932015.1. Classification (NCBI taxonomy): domain Eukaryota; kingdom Metazoa; phylum Chordata; class Aves; order Anseriformes; family Anatidae; genus Anas; species Anas acuta. Next base: position 1,572,466 of record NC_089004.1, on the reverse strand, counting down.
TGCGGCGTGCTGGCTCTGCGGGGCTGAGACCAGGTACAGCTCGAGGCATGTGTGGCTGGGGGCATCCCTGGGGCAAAGTGGTGGAGGCGGAGGAGATTTTTGTTCAAAAGGGCATTACCAGGTGGATGGGAGTGCCCAGCTGCATCCCAGACTCAAGAAGGGCCTTTCAGCATTCACGACACCTGGATAAAGACAAGTCCCAGCCTCTCCAGACAGCCTGCCAGGGCTTTGGCTTGGCTGTTTTTGAGAGAGCTGGAAAAGCCCAATTTTGGTTTAATTGCCCTGGCAGAAGCAGGGCAAGCAGGCTGCAAGGGAGGTGAGTTGACCAGGCAGGTGTAAGAACTTCACCAGCTGGTGGCTTCCCGCAGTGTGGGTACCGTGTTGAGCCCAAACCCCACCAGCTCCACAGCTCGGATGCGCTTTTGGTTTGACAGGGCAGGGACGGCTTCTTCCATGGCAGCAGGGAGGCTCTGGGCTGCTCAGGGAAAGCTGCTCGGGCTGCAGCTGTGCGATGGTGCCTGGAAATCCTGCAGCAGAGAGTTGGGGTGCCTGGGAGCTCAGCGAAGCATCCCTCTGTGCACGTGTGCCGGCTGTCACCGTGCCCGCCCCACCTCACCAACGCTGCTGGAAATCCACAGCACACAAAGCACCTCCAAATGCCCCAAACCACTGAGTGCCAGTTCCCGACTCATCCTGCTTATGCTGCAAAGTCCTTTCCAAAAGGAGCCCGAGGTTTGCAGGGTGGTGCAGGGGCTGAAGGCGCCGTATCGATCCCGCCGGCGCTGGCCTCGCGCCGTCACCTTTCGGCGCTGGGCATGGGGCAGTGGGGAGGCAGCGGAGCGTGCACCGAGCCCGGTCGGGGGTATTGTGCTGGAGTAATTGGGCTTGGAAAATGAGAGGCTTTGAAATCCTTTAAAAGCAAGGAGGGAGGGGAAGGGCCCCGGGCTCCCCGTGCTGTTGGCTGAGAGCAGGGAGCAGCTGTCCCATGGGGACCCCAGCGGCGTGGGGATGCCGACTGCTCCTGCAAACCCAGGCAGGTCCTGGGATGCAGAGGGGCAGGGATAGAGGGAAGGGGACAAGACCCTGGGAGGAGGTGATGTCTGTGGGCACACATGGTTCTGGGGCTGCAGGAGGCTTGCTGGAAGTGTGACAAGGGATTTTTGGGGGAAAAATGAGGATGTCTCTTGTATCGTGCACGGCTGCTTTTGTCTGGCACCAGTGTTTGCAGCTGGCGATTCAGTGCTACAGCAAACATCTCTGGGTCCAGCAGCCACCAGGTATTGAGACATATCTCTTGGAGGCAATTATCAGCGACTGTTCCGGTGCTAAATACGTCGTCTTCTCCTCCCTTTCCTTCCCATTTTTTTTTTTTTTTTTGTCTCCCAGTGTAACATAAAAACATATTGATCGCTCAGCCAGGCGCTCCGAGCATGCGTGTGATGGGGAGGCAGAAGGCTGGGGCCATCGGGGCTGCCCGAAATTCCAGCAGCTGCAGTGCCCGCAGCACCCCTGCCCCTGGTGCCATCTTCCAGCTCTTTGCACCGTGCTGGCATCCCTGAGACCCTGCTGGGTGAAGGTGGCAGGAACACTGACTTGGGCTTGTGTGGGTCCACCGAGCCCAGGGCCCTGTTTTGGGCAGGGCTGTGTGCTTTTCCCCTCTTCAAAGCATCTCTCCTTGCCTCAAGCAGGGAGGAGAAGGTGTGGGCACCTGGGTGCACATCCCAGCCATGAGCAGTGATGCTCAGAGCATCACAGCAAGCCGAGGATGTGCCTCCCTGCCCTCCCACACACCCGTCTTTGCTGCTGGCCAAGAAAAATGAACTTCAACAGCTTTTCTGAAGCCTGGGGCTAACCTCCATCTCCCAAATATCCTGCAGCATCCACTCACCAGGCTGGGAGAGCAGGAGGTAGAAAGGACATTGTTGCTTTTCAGCAATTCCTCTCTGCCCCAGGAGCCTGCAGGTGCTCAGGTGCTGTCCCCAGCTGCAGGGGTGGCCCGGCCATCGCGGGAGCCACTTGTCCCCATCAGCAGGCTGGGGACCCTGGTTGGCACTGAGGTTGTAGGGTACCTTGGGCTGCTCTGGGGCTGAGGTTGCTTAGAAGGAAATTGCTTACAGCCAGGCTGGGCTTTGGTCTGTAAAACTTTGGGTTCTGGGAAATCTCCGGAGAATTTAAAGCAAATTTTGGAGGATTTAAAGTGAATTTCCTGCTTTTTTTCCATGCACAAGGAATTACCAAAGCCTGAAAACCCTGGGCAAACCCCACTTTGCATTTCAGGAGCTCAGGGAGAAGGGATGGGTCCTGGGTACCACAAATGTATCGGTGTTGGGGGTGGCGTTAAGCCCCTGCTTCCCTCGGAGCTGTTGGCTCCTGAGGCTCTGGCTGAGCCCAAAACTCCCAATGCCCGTGCAAAGTGGCTGCTCCCTGCACAAACAGCCTGCCCCAAATTTTGTCCTGGCCAGGAAAATAAATGACGTGTGCTTTTTTTTTTTTTTTTTTTTTTTTTAACTGTCCAACTGGCGTGAGCTGCTGCAGGGCAGGACGCCGGGTGCTGCCTGTCCCTGTGCAGGTAGTGGGGGACGGACAGGAGGGGGCGGTGGTGATGACAGCAGCGCTTGGCTCATCAGCACGTCTCTGATAGCAGCTTGGAGCCCTCCGCGATCGATCAAGCCAAGGTGCACGGACTGCTTCAGATCTATTTAAAGAGCCTAGCTGCCTGGCCCCGAGGGGGAGAAGCTGGGAATAAACCCCCCCGGTCACCGCTGCGCCTCTCCGAGGTGTCCCGAGGGGCTTCCCAACCCTCTGCCATGGGGACACCCCCGGTGCCACCTCGTCCCTCAGCTCCGGTCCCTGAAGTTTGAGCATCCCAGCTCAGACGCGGGGCAGGGGACACGGCGTGGGCACGGTGCGGGTGTCCCTCGGCCGCAGCCCGGGTGCTGGGGAATTGCTGCTGAGGTGGGGGCTGGAGGCGCAGCCCAGCACCCGGCATGGGCACGGCTCAGGGACCAGGGGAGGTGGTCGGAGTGCGGGGTCTAATTCTGCCCCCCAGGACCATTGTGCCAAATATCCCCCCCTCTCAGCACTGCTTTGATCCCACGAGGTTCGGGCTGTGCCACCCACCCCAGCAGTGAGCAGGGGACAGTCCCAGGCCACGGCCACCCCTGGGCGCAGCACCCAGGTGGGCGCACGGGGGCTGGATCGGCACAGGGAGCAGCGAGGCTCTGAAACTGTCCAGCTCCCGGGATTTCTGCAGAAGCTGCTGCTTGGTTTATTTTTTTTATTTATTTTTCCTCGCTGAGAGGAGCCAGCAGCTGCAGACAGAGCGGGGCATTAAGGAAAACAAATGGGCCGGAGCCGAGAGGGAGAAGCCCGGATACGGCCGCATTTGTCAGGCTCCGTATCGGCATGTGGCCATCGCTCAGCAGCCCGTTATACCTGGAAATGGCAGCGGAGCTCAGACGGGGTCCTGGTGGTGGTGGAAAGGAGGTGTAGGGGTGGGGAGGGCAGGATCTGCCCCCACAGAGGCAGGTGCCTTTCTGCAGTGGTGGGGTGAAGGATGTGGCCCCAGCCCAGGGAAACAGCGCTCACCTGCAGACCCCAGCATGGGGGTGACAGCACAGGGACGCAGCTGGGGACCCCATGGCAAGTGACAGCCGGGTCCTTGCATAATGGGGTGGTATAACGGGGTGCCTGCCACCAGTATGGGAACAAGGAAGGGGTTGGCAGAGGGGAGATGGTGCCGGGAGGAGGATCAGCCACCCACGGAGCTCCCTGGTATGGAGACATGCAAAAATTCAGCAAAGTCGTTGTTTGGCAGCAAACTTTGGCTCCAGGGTAGGTGGGTCCTGGGGGGTCACCTGCAGCTGGGGGGGTGCAAAGTCTCTGGGGTGGGCAGCTGCACCCATCAGCCTTCAGGGAGCCCCTGGACCCCGTTAAGCTCCTCACCCCCCGCTCCATCTCCCCTCGCCCGGTCCCCTCATTAGCTGCAACACAGAAAAGTGTTTTGAAACCTTTGCAGTGGGGTCCCCCCCCCCCAGCCTCTGCCACTTTTCCCGTCATGCTCATTAGAGCCCTGAGTATCAATCAGGCAGGCGGAGATGAAAGCCAGCTGGGGATGCATTACACACCTTGGAGAGGGATGAAAGCACCTCTTTAGTCCTAACAAACCTCTCGAAGCTGAGATGCAGATGGACGCACGCCTCGCACCAGCTGCCTTTCATCTTAATTTTCTCTTTTTGGGTTCCTTGTCCCAGCGGTGTCATGTGGGTGACAAGTGTGGTGGCCTTGGGTGGCACCCAGGGCTGGGTGCTGGGCAAACTGCAGATACATGGGGAGGAAGATATTTTTGTCCACCTGTCCTCTCCAAGGACCCGGAGGATGACCCAAAACGTCACCATCTATTAGGAGCCTCCACGGACACCTCTGGGTGCAGCGTCGATCCCTGCCCAGCCCTGGGGACTGCTCCCATGGAGGCGGGTGGCAGGATCTGGCTCATGCTGGGTTGTGCTGTGCAATAGATTTTAAATTTAGAAATTGTTCAGATTTGTACTTTGAAAAAAATCCATGGGGCATTAAATATTTACAGAAAATCAGCAGCTGTGTAAATAATAGAAAAATCCAATATTCTGAGAGTGGACCGGTTTTCAATAAATTTGAAAATTTTATGATATTGTTATTATTATTTATTGCCTATTTTATTTGTCGGTGTCTCTTTTCACAGGCCGCGTGGAGCTGGGTGTTTCACCAACTTGCGCAAAGCGAGTGGCCGAATTACTTGGGCTGCAGCCACCCCTGCCCAGCGTCACCACTGCCCCCTGAGCCCGTCCCACTCGTCACACCGATGGGCTGCTCTGGGAGCTGGCATCCCGGGAGGGTTTCCTCTGCTGCTGCCTGGGCAAAATGAGACATCCTCTGAGCATCCCCATGTCCCTGAGCATCCTGCATCCCTGAGCATCTCCGTATCCCGCAGCATCCCACGTCCCTACGCCAGCAGGTCCCAGGCACGGGGCCGAGGGCGCAGCAGGAGCCCCGCAGGGGAGGAGTGCTGCGGAGGGTGACGGCAACGTAGCACCTACTCTAATGGGATCCTCTCCACAAGTAATTAAGCCTCGGCTAATGCTAACCGTAATGTGATGTATGTATGCCTTTAACTAATCATTTATTAGCCTCGTTGATGGTTTGTCAATATTAATTCATTTATTTAAACAACTCCGAGCTGTAATGAAGATGTTTGCTTTAAGGGGGAAAAAAAGAGATGGAGCTGCCAGGAGATTTTTTGTTGACTCGATGGATGTCGCTCTGCCCTGGGTGATGAGCGGCGTCCCTGCCCTCAAAGCCTGGCCCCTCGCTGCCAGCAGTGTCCCCAACCTGGTGGCAGCCCCCGGAGCATCCCGAGGGGCTGCTGTAGGGCTGTAGGGACCCCCCCTCACAGCACCTCTGGGCTGGCTAGGATGGGGCCACCCGAAGCAGCTGAGCGCTGTGACCGGAACAACTTTGTTTCGAAGAATTTCCGTCAGTTTGACCTTAAAATGTTCCAGCCGTACTTAGACGCCTGAAGTCAGACCCAAATGTGCTGCACGACCAGGAACAATCGGTTTCTGCTGACTTTCGACTCGCTAATGATTTCAAATTGGTTTTCATTTCAAATCAGATTACTTCTATTTAATATTTTTTTGAGGTGGGGGAAAGGGAAATTGACAAGAAACTGAAAAAATGTATTTTTTATTCCATTTGATGGCCCACCTTGGGCTGGATTTGCTCTTCCTTCTGCAGCCCTTGGGTGCCAAGGCCAGCGGGGTGCTCTCCAGGGCAGCATCCCCAGGGCAGCAGGGTCCTGTGCCGGGGCTGTGCCAAGCAGCTCCCGCAGCACAGGCTTTGGTGCTGGCCCTGGATGTTGCAGCAGCTGCTTTCAGCTCTCCTCGTCAGCTTCTTAATATCAGCTAGATCACGGTATTAAAGTTAACTTTCTCTTAAACAAGCTTAATTAGCGTCCTTCAGACAAACATAAATTAATCCCGGGCTGCTCTGGAAGATGCGGAAATTCCCCTTGATCGATTGCCAGTCCTGGCTCCAAACAAACTCCTCCGAAATCCAGATCTCATTTTGGATCTGCCATGTATCGCCCACAGAGCTGGTGAGCTACACCCATGCAATGTTTGACCATGCCCAACCGTGTGTGACCACACATGCCTATGTTTGACCGTGCCCAACTGCTCAACACTGCTCATGACCATGTGTGATCATGCCCAACGTTTACCTTGTGTGACCATATTTACCTTGCACAACTGTGGATGACCACGCATGGCCACTCACCACCATGCCCAACCACGGTTGACCACACACAACAACGTATGACCATGAAATGACCACACAAGGACCCTGTGCCAACAACACACATGACCACCCATGGCCTCCACCTTGCTCCAGGTATTCCCCCAGCCCCAGGGCTGCAGGGACTCCTGCAGGGTTGGTGTCCTCGCCATGCCTGGTCTTGGATGGTTTGTCTCCCACGAATGTAGCTGTGGGCCCTGGCCACCTGTGCAGTGCCCGCGGTACCCTGTCACTGCAGGGTGACACGCTGGCAAAGCAGGACCTTCTCCTGCTTGGTTTGATCCTGCTGCCTGCTCTTTTCCTTTGACGCCCATCATTCTGATATGAGAAGAGCCAGCAAGATGTCCTAGTCTCCTTCTCCAGGGGAAAACGGAAAAAAAGTTTTGGTTTGCTTTGGTAGAAGGGCAAAGCATCCTTGGGGGTGAAAATCACTCTTTTGGGAAGCTGTTTAAGGACAGCCCTGCGGTTTGGTTCTGTGCTGGTACAGCCCGGCACAGCGGGCACCCCACAGCCCCGACCGCCCTTGCGAGGGCTGGCCCCAGCGGTTCGTGCCAGGATCTATAAAGTCTGCAGGAGGCAGCTGGGTCGAAGGCACGGATCCTCCAGGAAACGGGGGTGGAAGGAACCAGGCTAATTCAGCTTGAATTGTTGTCGGAGTTCGTCCACTTTGATAAAAACAACACCCGAGCCGCCTGCGCCTTGTCCTGTGCAGAAAGCTGTGAGAACAAGGGTGGGAAGATGCCTGCTTGCAAGCAGGGAAACTGAGGCACAGGGGATCTGATGGGCTTTCTGAGGGGTGGGGCAGCACCAATCCTGGCACCAAAACCCTTGGACACAGGGCTGAGAGCCAGCCTGGGGTGGGATTTCCCTTTAGGTTTGCTGTGCACAGGGGCCACATCCTGCTCAGCATCACCCGACCCAGCATGGAGAGATGAGGCATTGAGGTAATGGGGTCCGGGGCCATGGGGGGACACAGTGACCGGGTCCCCGAGGGTGCCAGGCTGTCACGGGGCACAGGACCCTATCCCAGCTGCGTATGGAGGATGAGCTGGGGGGGGGGGGAACAGGGAAGGAGGGGCACCCAGCCTGACACTGGGTCACGGAGCCGGGAGCGTTGCGAGGTGCCGAAGGGATCAATAGCAATTCTAATATCATACAAGTCAATTTTGACCTGTCATGGGCAGCTCGGCAGGCTGACTCCAGAGCTGCGGGACCTGATAAATGGGCTCTCAAAACCATATTTATAGCAAGAAAAAGCTCATAAAATTGAAACAAGGCCAGAGCGCGGGGAGGAGGCTGCTGCCCGGCCGCAGCCCTCCCAGTGAAAGGAAATCGGGAAGGGGAAAGGTGGGATGCAGGGTGAGGAGGGGGGAAGCCTGGTGCAGGGGGTGTTTAGGGGTGCTGGGGTGGGCTCAGGGGTAAAGAGACCCAGCCCATGGGGCCGGGCAGCACCAAATGATGTCCCCACTGCAGGCACATTGCCTGGCCGGGGAAAAGGGGTGAGGTGTGGGGACCTGGCTGTGCATGCACAGCATTTTGGGGTGCAAATCCCTACCAACTTCTGCACCCCATTCTTTTGCAGCCCCACGTCAGCACCAGTGACACGGCTGCTGCAGGGGGGGGCTGAGAGAGCTGGGTCCAGCCCAAGCCCTGCAGCAGTTCCTGACCTATTTTTGGGGGGGGGAGGAAGCAGGGGGAAGGCGCCTTCCCCCCATTATTGCCCCCCATTATTGCCCCCCCAGGCACCCCCCCTGCAGCCCACAGCACGGCTGCTCTTGCCGGGAAGGCCGTCCCGTCCCTTCCCTCCCATCTCACCGCTCGCTCAGCCCCACGTCCCCAAAGAGCAAACCTTGCCCTGGGTTTCCAGTAGCTGCAGTTTTCCTCCAGGCCTTGATGTGGAAAGACATTTATGAGAAGAATTGGAAAAAAAAAAAAAAAAAAAAGAGGGAGGGGGGGAGATGGGCTTGTGAGAAGCTGAGCCCCTTCCCTGCTTGGCTGCACAGTGCAGGAGACTCGGTGATGTGCCCCGAAAACGTGCCACCGCCTGCGCTGCCGTGGGGACAGCAGGGAGCAGAGGGAAGGTCTCTGTGCTGTCCCTGTGCACGGATTCATTTCTTCTTCATCCCTCTCCCCCTCCTCCTCCCTCCCCCTGTTTTAAACCCCATCCGGTGCTGGGGCACATTTCCCTCCTCCACCTCTCCGTGCACTTTCCCTGCTGTAAATCCTCCCCCAGACATCGCTCCCTGTGGCTCCAAACCCAATGGCCCTGCACCCTCACTGGCTATGGGGCATCCCATGGCCATGCTCTGTTCACACCACTCATGTTTTTTTGGTGCCCGGACCTTGCTGGGGCACAGCTGGCATCTCCCCTGCCCCTCTGCCTTTACCGGCTACCTTTCCTCGGAGCCACCTGCCACGGGTGTGAGGAGTTGCCTGGTCTCAGATTGAGTCTCTCAGGGGGCTGTGGCTGGAGGTTTGGGAAGGAGGAACAATGCTGAAGGAGGGTCCCAGACCCCAAATCTCCCAGGTCTCAGCTGGGACTGGTGTGCCTCAACTGGGGTCTTTGCACCACATCCTCTGCGTGCCTTGTGGGCAGCATTTTGGGGATGCTCCTGCCTGGCCCTGGGCTGGGGCTGCTGGGAAAGAGGGGAGGGGGGGGGGGTTCTCTGGCTTTTTGCCCCCCTCTAGAGCATTATGAGGGGTGGGAAAATGCTGACCTCTGGTTTTCCACTTCTTCTTGCTCTTTCCTTCCCTCCAGGGGCTTTTCTCACCATCCCCTGCGCAGAAAATAAAATGTCCTGATAACACCGGGATCAATGCGATCTGAGTCAATCAACCCAAGAGGGACCTGGCTGGAAAACCGTGCCCTGTCCCCCTCCCTCCTCATCCTCCTCGTCCTCCTCCCAACGCCACGGGGAGATGCAGCCTGACCCCCCTGGCCGTGGCTGTGCAGCAGCTGGGGTTGGCTTCCCCCGGTGCAAGCTGCGTGCAGGAGCAGCGTCTCCATGTGCTGCTCTTGTATGAAATGAGTCTGCCAGGTCTCAGCACTGCCTGCAGCCAGTTTGCACCCAGAAGGAGCCAGGGGCATCGCTGGGGCTGGCCTGGGGGGGTTCCTGGGCAGTGCCAGGGTGCAGAGGGGCTGTGGGTACACCCCAGGTTGGTGCAGTTGCTTGGGGTGCATCTCTCCTGTCCTGTGCCTCAGTTTCCCTGATGGCCCCGGTGAGACAATGCACCTTCCTTGCTTACACCCTGTATTTGGGACAAGGTGCAACTGCTGTGCAGAGATAAAAGCCTCCCAGGAGCATCCCCAGGGGTTTCCTGGTCCAGTGGTAGCACAGACACTTTGGGGAACTGAGGCACAGTGGGGCCAGGGCCAGGCTGGCTGGCTGGTTTGACCCATGCTTGGAGCCAACGCCAGGCAGCTCAAGCCCAGAAAGGATGAAATAACACCAACCTCAGAGGGATTTACGGGCAGGACGGAGGTTGCCTTGCTGCTGCTGCCTCCCTGCTCCTGCCCCAAGGGAGGGCTGGGATAAATCAGCTGTTTGCCCAGGTTTTCTCCCAAAGTGGGAAATTTCCCCCTTCAAATGGGAGAGGAGGAAGGAATGATCGATGTGTTTAAGCAGTTTCAGTCCTGTTTCTTCCGTCCCTTCCTAACGAATCCACTGGCTCCCAGAAACACTTGAGAATCTTTTTATAGATAAAATTAGCAACATTCTCCCCCAAAAGCTTTGTATATGGATTTCTTTAAAAAAAAATAAATCTTCATGGAACAGTTAGCTTCAACAGCCCCTTTTCACCACGTGAGTGGGTTCCTTGACCACAGGGGTCTTTGGGATGCCTTTGCCCCAGTGCCAGGGGAGGTGTGAGAGCCTGAGTGCAGCAAGGATTTATTTCTGCATGCAAAGCCCCCACTGCTGTGGGGCCAGGTAGGGTGGCTCACAACATTGTCACTTCCATGCAAGAGCAAGGGGTGAAGGAGGGCTTCAGAGGTGGTTTGGGTGCTGCTGTGGCTGTATGGGATGGCTACAAAGAAGAAATGATAGGGTAAGGAGAGGTGCAAGGTGTTGGTGGTTATTGCACTGCAAAAACCTTCTCCAGTCCTTGTTGAGAGATGGATGCAGAAAAAGAAAATGTCCCATGGGACTCAAACACTGCACTCCCCTCTGCAGACAGAGCCCTGGGTTTCTGGTTTGCCCCCTGATGAGGACTTGAGGAGATCAAAGAATGGGCCATAAGATCTTGATTTTCTCCATTTCCTCTCAGTAGTTCCTTGAGGGGCTGAGTGACTGCCTGGCTGGGTGGGTGGCAGCTCAGCCACCCCTCTGCCACCAGGCTTCAGAGCCTCACACAGGAACCTGAGTCCCCCGGAGCTGCCGAGGCGCAGGTGCCATCACCCTGCCTTGTCCTGCTCTCCTCCCCTCCATCTCACCGCAGGCACAACCCAAAACTCTCAGCAGCCCCAAGCCTGGTCCCTTCCCCATCATGTCTCACGTGCTTTCCTGGTGTAACGCAGCTTATTTCTAGACAGGATGGAAAGAAAGCAGGAAATGCCAGTCTGGAGGTAGTTTCTGGAGAGCCACCTCTATGGTGAGCCAATGACCAGCACCTTCCAGTGGGGATGGAGCAGGATGGTGGCTGGGTGTCCCTCATTGCTGTGCTCACGGGGACTTGTGAGCTCTCACCTGGTGACAGTGGCCAGCTCCCTGCCACCAGGGGCACTGCATCCACCACCAGCCCCACCACCTCTTGCTCAAAAGGTCTTCACCCTCAGCAGCCCAGGGCTCAGCACCACAGCAGCACCTCCTTTCCCCAGGGATGGACACAAAATGCCCAAGGCAGACAAAAACCAGGAAGAAAGAGCTTCTGGCAGCAGCAAGAAGCTGAGTCCAAGCTCCTGCAATGTTGCGCTCCCACCAATGGGCCATGGTGCGTTCCCTTGGGGATGGAGATGGACATGTCCCAGGGGGGTCTGCTCCTTCCCTTCTGCTCCTTGGCCACCTGGGAGAGCATCTCCCCCACTACGGACACCCGCTGAGGCCTGGTCTCTTGGAGAAGACCCAACCACAGGCGTCCCAGGCCTACATCCTCCATTGGGCCCAGTCTCCAGGCCTCCATTGCCTCCACCTTTCACAACCCTCAGGCCCTGCTACACCAACGTGTCTCTGGAGAAACAGGGGCGGTTGCGTGGAGAACCGATGAGTGGCAAACAACGATGGGCATTGGGACAGGACATGTCTGTGTCTACCCGCTCTGCCAGCCCTTATCTGGGGGATGCGCATCCGGAGGAAACAAGGAAGAGCTAAAGGGGACATCTGGCTGCTCGAACCCTTGGCCCCCATCTCCACGTACCAGGTGAAGATCCTGGCGTCCTCTTGACTGAAGCTAGGCAGAACGCCGTGTCTCCGGCCTTCCTATCTCCTTGCAAAGCGTGGCAGTTCCTGAATTGCCCGGCCGCAGCGGGCCCTAATGGCCCAGAGCTGATGTTTTATTGTCGGGTTTAAAAGTGTAATTAGTTCAAGTGTAAACAAAAAAACCTTGCTTAATTAAGAATTTTTAAACAGGGCAGAGAGAGATTCCGGAAACATTAATGAACCCCAGGCAAGCACCATAAAATTGATCGAGGGAAGAGAGACAGCGGGGACGGGGGAGGGCTGGGACGGGGATGCGTGATGAGAGGGTATTACCGCAGAAATCGCCTTCAGTTTACTTTGGCCGCTTAATGCCGGAGTGCATTTGGAAGCCTGTGTTTATGGCGATGGGTCTCCATAGAAATATCTAATGATTTTTTATGCATTAATGGGAAAGTTGGACAGCGGTAATATATTGTTTAAGGAGACGGAGAGGATCCTTTTAAGGCTGACATGTTGTAGATCAAGAGTGACAGGCCGGGTCCTGGGCTGAGGTTCCCCGTGCCATGGCCCGTTGGGCCCCATGCCTCAACATGGATCAAATACCAGCCTGTGCCTTTAAGAGTCCATAAAAAGAACAAATAAAATCAAAGCATTGTTTTCCCACCACCCCATCCCTCCCTTCAATGCTCTTTTTGGCTGGTGCCAAGAGAAGCTAAATATATCTGCCTTTCCCGTCTGCAGGCAATCGGCAGTGGATGGGAAGAGGGTCTCAGCGTTTCCCATCCAGACGGCTCCCAGCACGGAGCAGCAGATGCGTGTCTCTGCGTTGGTAAGTTCTTTGTAGGTTGGAACCCTTCTGGAGGAGGACGAGGTGTCTGGAAGGTGCTGCTTTTTTCTAGTTGCTGGGAAGCAGCCAGCGGCTCCACTGGGCTCTGCCCAGGGCCGTCTGGCCTCTCCTGGGCTCGTTGGGTTTCTTGGGTGAGCTGCTGGAGAAGGCTGGTGGAAGGAAGAGTCTTGAAGACTTTCTGTGTGCTGGTGTTCTCTCAGAGGTGATGGGCTGGAGAGCTGGAAGGGTCTGGAGCGAAGTGCAAGAGCAAAGTAAACTTCTAGCTTGGGAAAGGCCACCCCTCTTATTCTACAAATTGGGGTGAGAGCCCTCTGCTAAGAAAGGAGTCCTGCTGGCTCCTTCTCTAGTGCTGGGAGCCCAGATGAGCTCAAAGCAAAGAGCAGCCCATGCTGCTGGCTGCTAAGGGGCTTTGAAGGTCGAGGCATGCTGGGCTCTTCCCTTCCTGACCCAGCAAGGGGCCCCAAGCCCCAGGTGTGTCTTGCCCAGTCCTTTGGGACAGCCAGGTCCTGGAGAAGTTCAGAAATTTCCTGCCCTTCTGGTCAAAGTTCCCTTTTCTAGACCTCCACAGGCAGTGTCTCTCGAAGTCCTGCAGGAATATCCCCCTCATAGTCACTAGACCCCCTATAATCATCGTGTTTGGTGCCACTGTTGGCAACCAAAATCCTCAGAGAGAAATTGGCTCCTGGCTGGGATCCCATCTTCTACCTGAGATGGTTTTTCCTGTCCTGCTCTCAAAAGAGATAGAGGAGAAACTGGCCACCAGCCTTACTGCCAACGTCTTCACCCTCCTGCAGTACATGAACTCACCGCCTTCTGCTCTTCCTCAAAGGTCACATCTTCCAAACATCTTATTTGTGTCCCTTCCATCCCAGGCTCTCCACTTTGTCTATATTTTCCCTCTAAATCTGGCACCCAGCCCAGCGAACCGCTCCAGCAGAGCTGAGTCAAGCAAAGAGGATGGCTGCCAGGCCTGGCACCGCATCTGGTCCCTGTGCGCTCCCCGACATGCTCAGGGCTTCCCCCCCCCGCCCCCTCCAGATCCTTGGTGAGACTCATGCCAGGTGGCACTGGGGTTTTCTGCTGCCCTGTCCCCATCATTGCCACCATCTATACTCAAACTTCCCTCCCTCAGCTTCCCAGGCACATCAGCTCCATGGCAGAGCTTTGCTGGGAAGAAAGAAGGCCCAGAAGACCAAGATGAAACAGAAAGCTCTCCTGATAAAGTCAGCCTTGCTCAAACTCATTCATTTTCCCAACATTTTCCAGGGAGGTATTTTCCAGAGGTAGGGACATTGGGGTTTGGGGAGTTCAGGGCATGCCTACTGCTTGGGCGTTCATAAAACACGAGGCTGTGCTAAGGGAGGGATGCTTCCTGCCAGCACAAGGAGGTGGAGTTACACCACAACGTGGTGCAAGAGGAGATCAGAGGCCAGGGATTATTTCCTGTGTGCCGTTTGGGGTACTTCTGCCAGCAGAGCAATGTTCAACAGTCCTCGTGCTTCTGGCCACAGTGGGCAAGGAGGGGGTGGCATTCAGCCTGGCTGGTCCTGGGCACTGTGCTGTGGCTGTGATGCCAAGGGCACACATGCACCCGCAGCAGTTATGGAGCCCACACCTTGCATTAAAACAAGGGGTAGACATTCAGGTAGGGACTGGGTCCCTCTTCCCACCCTTCAGACCTTACAGCTGGCACGGCACCCACCCGTGGAGCCCCCTGGGACGAGCTGGGCTTTGTCCGCCTGCCTCCCCTTCCCTCCTCTCCTCTCTGCCTCATCCTTCATTATATCTCCGCTCCTCCCACCCTCTCTCTGCCTCTCCTCCCTTCCCCTGCCTTTTGTTCCTTCTCTCCTCTTCCCCTCCCTCCTCGCAGGAGCCTCCCCCCATCTCCAATCCCTGCTCCAGTTGCCCAGCCTGTGTCAATTAAGTATCGATCCCCTGTTCTCTATCGGTGGTCAGCTGAGCTAACCAGTCCTGCTAGGTGCTTTTCACAGTGATGAATAATAACAATAATAATAAAGGGGCAGGGGGGAGGCAGCTGCACTTCGTGCCTACAGCCCTTCACCTCTCCCTACCCCGCGTGCGCCCGCCCTCACCCCCTCCACAGCTACAGGCAAAATCAATAGCGCGTGGAGTCAGGAATGGAATATTTTTATCCTCTAATTGGGAAATGTGCTTTGACAAAGCCCGAGGAGCAGGGAGGGGGCCGGCAGATACTGTACCAAGAGCTGGGGAAGGCGGCAGAGCCCGGCCAAGGCAGGGACACCGGGGATTCGCCGCTGAAGCTGGTGGCAGCTGGGAGGAGGTGGTGGCAGTGGGGACGTCGTTTGGGTCCAGGCATGGCTCCAGAGGGCTGGGGCAGCTTTGGGTGGGTGGAAGAGCTACTGTTGATGATGGTGCAAGGACTAAGAAGGGACAAAAAAGCCCTTTTTTCCCCCAAGTAGTGCTTTGCTGTTGGGTTTGCTCCTCCTTGCTGGGATCCAAGGGACATCCTAGGAAGCCTGCACCTGGAAGGTCAGAGGTCCCCAGGGACACTGTGATGGTGCAGACTCCCCCAGGTGACCCAGCAGCCCTCCCACCCCATAACATGATGTCCCACACGTCCTTGCCCAAACCTGCGGTGCTGACCAAGGTGAGACAGTTGGGCATGGGACACCACAGTGAGAGAGAGGAAGCCACCAGTCCCCCTGGGTTGTCCTTGTCCTGCAATGCCCATGCATGGATGTCCCTGCGGAGACACCTACGTGAGCAGTAGTCCTGCAGTGACCCTCGTGCTGCAGGTCCGAGTTTATCCGTGGTAGACACCTCTCCTCATCTCCAGCCATGCAGGCCAGACTTGCTGCATTGTCTCGAAATATCCCTTTCCTCTGGGAAACCAGCCACTGTGGTCCCCAGGCACAACCAGGTCTTCAGGCGCCACCAGCCCCATCCTGCTCCAGGACACCGGGGTGCAGCTAACCTGAGGTCAGCACAAAAGATGCTGGGGATGGGCTCTGTCCTATATAGAGGGGGGCAACCAGGGTTAATACCTATGGCTGAGCACTGGGGTGGTGGCTGGAAACCATGGGAAGGTTGAACGTGGCTGGGGAGACCAGGCAGGACCATGGAGGGACACCAGGACACAACTCCCTATCTCAGCTCTCCAGCAGCCCAGACCCAGCCAGGCTCACCCCAGTGAGTTATACAGGGCCAGCACGAGCACCATGCAGCTCTGCTTGGGGTAGCTTTGGCTCCCCAGGGTGGAAGATGATAAAGATTCTGCAGGGCTCTGCTAGGCTTATTTTGGGGGTAAGTAACAAAAAATGTTCCTCTAGGAGCCATGAGCCAGCAGCATCTATTTGGGACTGTTAAAAAAATATATAAATATCTATTTCTAGCCCTTCCCCTTCTTTCTGAGACACCTGTAACCTGCCCTTGCCCTGATCCTGCCCAGAAAGGGAAGGCTTTCAGCCAGCATAGGAGGTCTGAAGCACTACAGGGCATGGGTGAAGCCTGGTGCTGAGCAAAATCGCCCTGACCCTAGAGCCCTGCCTGAATATCGGGGCTATACCGGCCAGTTCTGGAGATCAAGGAGACTTGAGCCTTGGCTCTGCAGTACTGCCCTCTCTTCCTCAGAACTTTGGGATGAATCAGCCTGCTGCCTCTGAATGGGGTTCTTGCTTCTAAATTAGTCTCTGTTCCTTAAATTGGGGCATGTGGCATTTTGCTTAGTTCTTAATTGGAGCCTGGGTGCTTGGGAAATAGTGCCCAGAGTGAGGAGCTGGGGACAAATCCAGCTGGGTGAGAGTGCCAGGGACTCGAGACCTTGGGCTTTAAATAGCCAGCAAGGAAGGAGTCCGGCTGCTTGCTTTGGGGAAAGCTGATGTGAAAATCAAAGAAATGATGTGCAGAAAGGGCTCAGAAACCTGTGCAGTGACCACTCCTCCATCAGGCAAATACCAGGAGCGATGTTGACTTTGAATGAAGCGTGCGGGGAAAAGCTGCGGAAGGAAATGCCATTTAAAAGCTGAAATTAAATACTTTGACCTGCCAGCACAGGATGTTTCAAATGATACTTAATTTCCCAGGTTAAGATGCCTATAATGCTTCAGAGTAAGTTAATAAGTTACTAGATTTTAGTCTAATTCTATATTCCCTAGTTTTATTTCATAGGAGGTTTTGAAGAGCTCTAGTTTAGGAAAAAATCCAAGGGTTGAAGGTTTTACTTTTTGCTTCTCTGGGCCAAACCCGCAAAGATTTTCTGCTCCTGCTGGTGCCAGGCAGGTGATCCTGCCCCTCAGCAGAAGGCTTAAACTTGGCTTGTCTGCTTCAAAGGATCCTGGTGGAAGCTGTGCCCCAAAACCATGACTACTCTGCAGACCCTAGGACAGCTCTTAAAACCTATTCGATTCTGTTTTAATGGGTTGGAGGAAGCCAGTAGAGCCTGCAAGCGCAGGCACTCCTTGCAGGGGTGTCTCAGATCACTGCTGAAGGAAGGAGTTTGGGTAAAGGTCCCAGCAAGGCACCCACAGCACGAAGTCCCAGCCCCACCAGCAGCACCCAAACCCCTCCTTACCTGCTCCTGGGAGGGAGCAAGGTCGGGGCTCCCCCAGGAGATGGAGGTGGTCTGGCCAAGGTGCCAAGGGGACAGCAACTGCCCACAGTGAGGTGCAGAAGCCGGGGGTGTTTTTACTCTGTGCAGATGCTTTCTTTTTTGATCTGGTTTTAGGTTTGCTTTCAAACCTTTTAAACATCTCATCTCCGAGCCCGGTCCTACCTTCACCATAAGAGCACTCTGTGTTTGGCTGGTTTATTTTTAGGCACGACAGGATCTGTCTTCTTGTGACTGCACACAAAGCCTTCGCACAAACAGAGGGGGAAACCTAGCACCAAACCCAAAGAGAGTGACAGAAGCTACCATAACAGTGGGCACCGTTCTCTTCCCCCAGCCCTCCTGGCAGCCTGCTTTATTTTGGGCTGTTATTTTCCAGGCTGCTTTAGATGAAAACAAGAGTGAGTTGGAGGGAGAAACAAAGGAAAGTGCCTCGAGCTCTATTCCCCTACTTATCCCCATATCATGGGGCAAGTGGGAACAGCTATGGAGAAGGTTACTGGGTAAAATGGTACAGCTGTGGTGCCCACCTATGGCCAGAGGGTCTGCTGCATCCCTCAGCATGGTGTGGCTGAAAGGCAAGGGGAGGTGATGCAGCATCGCCACAGCTTGGTTGGTCAGCAGTGGAGGTGAAATGGGACGCTCCCATTCATGGGCTGGGGCATGTATCCCAGTACCCCCCTCTTTATATACAACAGATTCAAAAAGAAAAAAACACCAAACACAACAGAGGTGCCTGTGCAGGACAGCAGCAGGGGCTGAAGACAGCTCCTACATGGTGCCTTGTGTCTCGGTGAAGAACCTTCATCAATGTTCCTAATTATTTTATGGGATCCTTTGCTCCCCAGTTCCATGTTATCCAAAATTATCTCCTTCCTTCTGTGGTATCCTTGACCTGAAATGGATTTGCTTCTCCAGGAGAACCTGGGACCAAGCCTGTGGGCAGGCAGTGCCTGAATGTCATTTCTTCAGCCTGGGACCTTCAAAGAGGACTTCCATGCAGGATCCACAGGGCTCAGTGCCAGGCCCCTCTCCAATCAACACAGTCATAAATAATCTGGGGGGGGGGAAAGGAGAAAATAAAGCAGTAAAGCAGAATTTTTAAGGCTGGTAGACACAAAGAACAACTGGGAAAGTATCTAAAGACATGAGCAGACTGGCCAATAAAAGGGCAGATAAAATACAATGTTGATAAATGCAAAGTCATGCACATGAGGAAAACAACCTTAACTACCTACACACTGCGATGGGCTCCAAATTAGCTATTACTGCTGAGGGAAGAGCTCTTGGAGTTAATGTGGGTAGTTCTCTGGAAATGTCAGCTCAATGTTCGGCCGCAGTCAAAAAGGCAAATCAGATGTTAGCAATGATTAAGAGAGGGATGGGGGAGAAATCAGAACACGTCATTATAGTCCTGTGTCAATCCATAGAGCACCCATTCAATCTTCCCAAACACTTCTGCTTGGAGATGAGGCACAAAGGGTGGGATGGACACATTCCTACCTGTGGGGATGTTAAGGGACATAGGGGGAGCCCTAAAGACCATGAGCAGCATGGAGATGAAGAGAAACAGTGGTTTTCTCATTTTCCTAACAGAAGGACGAGACAAAGCCCTAAGCCACTGACCAGCAGCCTTAGAGCAAACCGATGTTTTGTTGTGTGAGGAACTGCATGTCTCCGGGCTGTGGGGACACAAAGTGTTTGGAGGGGCCAGAATAACCCCTCAGGGACAGTTACGTGGGATGGCAGCTTCATCTACCTGTCCTGGTGCTGAAGATGAGGGGAGGTAGTTCAGCATGGGAGATGCCACGTTATTTCTGACAGGCTTCCTGTAGGCATCTGCTGCTGGGGAGAGCAATGTGCTGGGGGTCCCAGAGGCCTCCTTGACTTTGAGGGAGGGAAGAGCAAATCAGCAAGGTCCCCTGTGCATCACAAATTGGAAAACTTTAATGCCCAAGGTACATCTGAGCAGAGGCCCATGGAGAACCCCTCCTTTTCCAGCCATTGGGAGCATCACCTAGCGTCTCCTCTCACCTTATTTTTCCCATCCACGTAGTGGGGAAGGCCACAGGGCACAGGGTAAAAGCCCGAGGAAAGAGACCACATGCTCTCCAGGAGAAGAGGACTTTGGGGAGGGGGTGTTTGCTGTTAGCACTTCGGTTAATGCCTCCACAGTACCTCGTCTTTCAGTGGCAAACAATAAAGCTCAAGGTGAGCATCACCTCTGCCCTATCTCTTAGATTCGCCTCTCTCCTGTCCATCCATCACACGCTTGCTCTCCTGCAGCCGATTGCAGCCGACCTGCATCAGCTATTGATTTATTGACAGAGGCCGGGTCTGGAAGATTCAGGGAAGCAGCTCCCCACAGGAACGCTTTTCAGAAGTAGAGATTTGATTTTTTATTTATTCTTCTCTTCAATGTATGGATTTAACAAGCTCTAGGCAACAAAGAACTTACTCCTCCAGCATGCAGGCTCTCACACTCCCTCCATCTCCTCCCTGTCTCCGGCAGTAAAGTCATCTTTACAGGATTACTCTTTTAGGGCACGAGGCAGCCTGCGGCTGAAGGCAGCCCTGGGCGCACACACGGCGTCCCCGGGGCTCAGATATTGCAGAGCCTCTGTGCTGGCCTCTTTCAAAGAGGGAAATTTTTCCTCAGCCTCTGTGTTTCATAAGGGCATATGGCAGTGTCGACACAAGACAAAAATTCTATATTTTTTTCTGGATGGAGACGATGAGCACCCAGTGCAGATGGGTGCTGTGGTGTCCCCAGAGCCACCAAGGCAGGGCGCAGCTGGCAACGCCTGCACCTCCCAGACCTGACTGCGGGGCGATGCTGTTTGCTCTGGGATTCTTCTCCTCCCTCTTCCCAGCTTGGAGAGATGGGAAAGAGGAGAGGGGTGGGAGCAGCCTGGTGCCCTCACGGAATGGTTGAGGGAGCACTGGCTCTCCCATGCAGCTCTGGACGCTTGTACATTTTTGGGGTATAAAAGCCCCTGCGCTTTGCATGGGGGTAGAAGAGGCAGCACAGCTCCATGGTCCTTTCAGCCTGCTTTTCCTGGATCCAGAACATCAGCCAGGCTTCAAGCCCAATGTGTTTTCTACTAATGGGAGCAGCAGACTCCAGAGGACAAATTCACCCCATCCCTGCCCTGTGCTTCTCCTCCACCCCAAATGCCTATCCCAGGGACCTGAGACAGGGCTCGGCAACCCCTCGTCCATCCCAAACCAGCCTATTTTTGCCCAGTATCTCTGTTTCCACTCCAAATACACCAGCTGGCCTTTGGTTTGTTGAAGCCATCCCTCTCCGTGCGCTTTTCAGGCAGGCGAGAACCTCACTCTCAAAGCGCAGCTCTTGGCATCTGGAGCACCCTCAGCACCCCCCATCCCCACTGCCACCTCAGAGAGGTGACCCCAGCCCTGCCCTGGCTCCAGAGGTGGATTTATTGGGCCCATCCCTTACAGAGCTCTTGTTTTGAATAGTTAATGATGGGTGATTTCATTTGCGGCTGCATTAACCATCTGATTACTCTCCTGTGGAAGACTAATTTACAGACAATGGAGACAGATGCTTCCCAAACTATCAGCCAAAAGGCCTAATTCCTGCACAGCCAACTTTTTTAATTTACTTCCTTGCTGATTAAAAATAAATGTTTTAAGCCATAGCAGGAGCCAAGCTGGTGCTAACGCTGAAGGTGCTTCTAAGCGAGCTCTTTGTAGCAGCTCAGGCAGCACCAGATGTGCCCTCGTAGAGGACAGCTTCTTGTTTTGGGGATGGCAGGCATGAGGTGATGCTCAGGAGCTGCCCCTGGGGGAGCACTGGCTGGGGATGGACCTGGGATAACGCTCTCATCCATTTATGACCATACGGATGTGCTTCCATCCCGCTGCCCTCTTCAAACCCTCTTCCCACCACCCCATGGCCCCTTCCTTGCTGCAGCTGGGACACAACTGCCCCAAGCCCAGGTTGGGTGTGCTTCCCACCATTACTCCTCCAAGCTCTGGTGAAAAAAAAACAGCTTTCACCAATTGTTCCCAAATTCAGAGGAAGTCCAGGACCTGCACTGACGCGCGCTCCTGCCTCCCCAAGGTCAGCTGCTTTCTGCAAGGACATCCGTAGCAGTATTTCACTCCCGCTCGCTCTGCCCCAGCTCCACGCAGACTGCATTGCTCGTAAGGGCTTAATAATTACTCTTAGATAACTTTATTGGCTGAGAAGTATTGGCTGGCTTTGCTGCAAAGACAGCCTCCTGCCTCTGCGCAGCGAGCCACAGGTGAAGCTCAGTGTGAGCAAGAAGGAGCCTAGGAGCTGGCGGATAATTTGGGGGGCTCTGGTGGGATCTGTGGCCAGGGATGTGTTTTCTTACTCGGGACAGGATGGAAGTGAGGCAGGGGACATCCATCCTTGGCTGGGTTAAGGTTCTCACCACTGCTCTCTGATGCTTTTCATTCCCAGAGCACATAGAGGACGTGGGATTTAAGGATTTAATTAATTCCTCCAAGCCCCTAGGAGGAAGATGGTAACGGGATGGAGCTGGGGCTGCAGCAGGTGTGCTGGGATCCCACACAGGCACGGGGGCTGCTCAGAGCTGAGATTTCACCCCCGGTCCATTGGACGGAGGGGAAACAGGACAAGGGGTTTCTCTGCTGCTGGCCACGCCATGGTGCCACCCTGCAGCACATCATGCCCGGGGCCTCATCCAGCCCGTGGGGTTCAACCCCACTGCCGCGGCACTGGGAGGACCAGGGTGGTGGGAGAGCAGCCCATTGCCATGGAAACCGTACATCCTGTGGCGATGCGCATCCTGGCGTGTTTTTTTTTTTTTTTTTCTTTTTTTTTTTTTTCCCTTCCTCTCCTTCTGCGAGACCTCGGCATTGATCCGGGAACGTGCTCTTCGCATGTATGATCCATGCAAACACCGTGTTCCTATTGATCAGGCTCCTTTGCTGCTCGGGGTCTGCGCTGGCAGCAGAAACAAAGGCCGGAGGAAGGAGGGGAGAAAATTACCCAGCGCCGCTCCGAGCAAACAGCAGTGGCAGCGTCGGCGGGCTCTCTGTGGAGCTGTCCCCTCGTCCCTTCCCACTCCTGCCACCTACCCTCTGTCTTCTGCTTGTTCTTTCCTTCTCCATCTTCCCTTCTGCTGTCCCTCCCCTGCCCCTGTGCCAGCAGGCACCAAAAGTGTCCTCATCCGTGCTCAGCTCTGTCCCCGTTCATGTGCCAGGGCTACACCGTGTGCCACTGCCACGTGTCCATGTGCAGGACATGCCCAGGGGACACTTTGAAGGGACCCTAAATAGATTTGTGGGGGCAACACTGGAGCTGGGGCCGTGCAAGCTGCAGTGACGGGGAGGAGCCAGGGCACAGCCCAAATCTCCCAGAGACAGGGGCAAACATGTCCCTGTGCCACCAGGGCCACTGCTGTCCCCTTCCCATCCCTGTCCCTGCACAGGACCCCAGCAGGTCCAGGGGATGATGGCCTGTCCCCAGCACAGGGACAGGGGGTGCTATGGGGGCGTCCCAAACCTGCCTCCCCAGCCAGCCGAGCTCTGTGTGAGCCTTAATAATTACAGCGCCGAGTCAATAACAATTAGGCCTAACAGCCACTCAGCAGAATTGACGCAAATTATTTTAATTTTATGTTTCTATTGATGAACCTCTCCAGGTTGGCACCTTCCCCCCCACCTCCACCCCAGCGCCTCCCAGCCCCACTCCCTGGTGGCACCAGCACAAAGGTGGCCGGAGGAGGCAGGGGACAGCGTGGGGCTCCAGCAGCCTCCTTCGGTCTGAGAAGGCACAGCCAAAGCTGGAGCTGCCTGCAGGAGATGGGTGTGTGCGTGCACGTGCATGTGTGTCTTTGCACGTGCATCCATGTGCTTGTTTGTGCACGTGCGTTTCTCTGCTCTGGCAAGCTGGAGGTAAAGCTCTGAGCTTCCCAAACGGGTGCTTCCCTCTTGGCATTGCCCATCAGGCACAGGCTGCAGGCAGAGGCTGCTTTCAGGTGGCTGGGGAACGGGCACCGCTCAGGCTTTGTTTCACAGAGCCGAGTGCAGTCTCCCACAACGTTATTTTTGTTGTGTTTTACATGCGTGTCTTTCACTTCACAAGGTGTGTGTCCATCACGTCAGATTTTGCTGTTATAGGTATTTATTTTCCCTGCTATTCTAAATAATTGCCACAATACATTAATATTATATAAAACTTCTAATGAACCTCATCAAAATGGAGCCTCAAAAGGAATCATTACATCTCACCACAGCCGTCTTAAATCTCCTCGCAGGGGAAACTCAGCCCTGTGGCTCCCAGTCCGGAGGTGCAGCCACATCCACAGGTCCCTGCTCTGTGCCTGGGGCTCTGCAACACTCCCAGCCCCCCAGTGGCACAAAACCCCCCTTGCTGGGATGTCTCCCCCAAAGGCCACCGTTCAGTGAAAGTAAAATAAAATAAAATTAGAAAAAAAAAAGAAAAAAAGGTAGATAAACATATATATTTTTTTATTCTGTCTGGTGACCAGTGAAAGATTCCTTGGATTTTTTTTCTTCCTTATGCACTGAGCTGAGCAGCTGAAGGCACAACCAGCTCCACGTCGCCAGAGATGGGAAGCAAGGGGCGATCGTCCAGCTGTGGCACCCAGGGAGGCTCCTCTTGGCTCTTTTCCTCTTTCTGTCTCTTGGTGTGGTTTTTCCAGCCCCTCTCGGAGCCAGGAGCTGGCAGTGCAAAGCTGTAAATCGCCAGCTTCCCCATCCCTGCTGACCTGTGTCTTTTCTCCGCTCCTGTCATTAGGGCGATGCAGCCCATTCAGCTCGTGACAGGTGCTCAATTGCTCTTAAGTGGCTCCCAGATAATTGGGGAGGTCTTTAGCTACTTGTAACTTCCAATAATAAACAATAGAGAGGGGGAAAAATATCCACACCGAGCACTTAACCGCCGGTCTCACTGTTAAAACTGCATTAGGGCTCTTCTTCCCACAGGCCAACCCCAGGCCATTGCTTGCATGACACCGTGCCACCCAGACAAGCCAGCATCACCCCTTGCCATCGCTTTAGGTGGAGGCTGATGAAGGGTCAGAGCCCCGATCCGGCCGTGCCCCTGGCCGGGTGTCACAAGCCAGGGCCGTGTGGACCAAGGGGCATGAGCCCTGCATGGCAAAACCACCCCCTGCCCCAGAACAGCTCTGTCTGAGAGCAGCGAGCTCAGGTCCCCGTGTCAGGAGCACGTCATCGAGCTGCTTGTGTCTGTGCTTGTGCCACAGCTTCATTTTCTAATTAAGATCTGGCTCTGGGGAATCATGCAAAGAAATGGCTTCATTCACTGCGTCGTGGGCCGGCAGGGATGGGATGGGGCACACGGGCTCGGTGCAGCATCGAGCAGCGTGGAGGCACATCGAGATGTCCTCCCGCCTTCTCCACCACCCTTTTTCTGTGGCCCATCCGCAGGGGACATCCCAGATGCAGGTCAGGCTGAAGGCAAAGCCGAGGGTCCAGCTCTTCTCCTAGAGTTTGCTTGGGCTCCTGCTCGACGTTGCACTGAAACACTAACACCTCTAGAGCAGCTTCCTGACAGAGTTCAGTCAGTTCATCAACCTGAACTTCTTAAATAGGTGAGTGAGGAGGTGAGGAGACACTT
The DNA here is from genome assembly GCF_963932015.1 of Anas acuta. Taxonomy (NCBI): domain Eukaryota; kingdom Metazoa; phylum Chordata; class Aves; order Anseriformes; family Anatidae; genus Anas; species Anas acuta. Next base: position 1,547,723 of record NC_089004.1, on the reverse strand, counting down.
CAGAGCACTCCGGACTCCTCCAGGTAACCTCTGGGCACTTGTGTGCAGAAACGTCCCCATATCAGGGTGCAGGGCACAGGGTGTTCTCCCAGGCTGGGTCCAATGCCATCCATCCCAAGGCCACATTTGGCCTTGGCCAACAGTGAGCAAAATCCTTGCTGTGCCTGGGCTGAACATCTCTGTGCCCCGAGGGCTGCTGCTAGCCCAGTTTTCACAAAGACTGTGGATGGTCCCCCAATAACAGGGACCCTCTGCCATAAATTGGCATTGATTCCCCACCAGAAGAAAAGGGCAACAAATATTATTCCTGATGAATAATTCAAGCAGCTCTAAGGCGCGCATTGCGCGTTCATTACCCTCCAGGAGAACCTGGGGGATACGGCTTGAAAGGCCCTATAAAAGGAAGCAGGGGAAGATTTATTTTTAAGGTTCGGCAAATCCCGATAACCCCTGGCGGGAGGGGTCGCGGCCGGCACTGCTGCGGGTTTGCTGGGCGGCTGTCGCGCTGCTGAGCCCCCACTGCCGCCCTCGCAGCTCTCTGATGCTTTGTTAAAAAAAGAAAGCACTTACCGTGCTGTTGGGGGATCGGTCCATTCGCCTTTCTTCCACGCCGAAGCTTTCAGGGATGAAAGCACTCTAAAGTGCTGGCTTCGGTGCTGGGAGCTGAGCAGGGAACGAGCCCCCTCCGTCAGCTCCCTGCCTGCTCAGGGGGCAGCAGCAGGGTCACTGCGATCAGCGGTGTGAGTGGGGCAAACCTGGGCTCCTTGCCCCCCCCCAGCTGCTGCTGGGCGCAGGGCAGAGCTCTCGGTGCCACTTTTGGAAGAGGCGTTTGGGCACCACATTGTGGAACCACGGAGTTGTCTGGGTTGGAAAAGAGCTTCTGGATCATCAGGTCCAACCATCGTCCTGAGCTACTGAGTCCTGTCACTAACCCGTGTCCCTCAGTGCCACGTCCACGCGTCTCTCAAATACCTCCAGGGATGGAGGATGGAGGGGACCCCTCCACTTCTCTGGCCAGCCCATTCCCACCCCACTCACTGGGACTCTGAGCCCGGCCATCCAGCTGGGACTTGTGGTGCTGGAGGCACCAAACCCGCTGTGGTTGTGTGGCTTACCCAGCAAGTGTTCCAAAAGGTAGGGAAAACAGCCAAAATTGCACCATTTAGGCAGGTATGCTCATCATGAGCATCTTTCTGCCCACCCTGCCTTGGGGCTGTTTTCCACCACATCCCAGTGCTGCTGCGGGACGTGGCTTCATGGTGCTGCCCTCACAGCACAACCTCTTCAGTCACCCTAAGCTCCCCACAGGGAAGCCACGGCATGTGGAAGTTTGATTTGGGGGATTTGGGGGCTCATGAAAGCACAGAGCAGGAGGCTCTCTTCCTGGAAGAGTTACCTTTGCAGGAATTGTATGGGGGTTTGCTATTTATTTTAAGAAAATTTGATAAAGTGGGTGGGTTTGGGTGGTTCCAATACAAGTCTGATGCTGCTGAGATTTGGTGTTGGGTGCCAGCTCTGCCATGGGTTCACAAACAACCATGGGCCAGTACTGGCTCCACCAGAGTGTAACCCCCGGTGTAACTCCCCTGGGATGCTCCTGTGATAGAAACAGCAGCTCCTGGGTGCTCTGCTTACCCACAGACATCTGCTCCTTCAAATAAGCAGCATTGTTTCACTGGAATTTTACTGGAATTGGGCAAATTGTGCCCAGATTGACCGCCTGGGCGATGATGCTTTTGCTTCCCTGGCTTGTACCTCCTGCTTCCCTCTCAGTTTTCTCTGCCAATAAAACCTGCCTCTGAGATTGAGCCCTTGATCAATGATGGCAGGATCCATCTCCCATCACCTGCGTGGGACAAGAGCGAGGTGGCCGGGCCGGCCGGGTGGGGAGAGGCAGCCTCCTCGAGAGGACAATTCATCCTGAGTATCGGACACCAGCCGTCAGAGGGGACAAATGGCTCTCTGGAGGTGGCGAGCCTCCTCTGCCAGTCATCGATGTGATGCCGGTGACCAGGCTGGATTTAATGCCTTGCTTTGGGGCAGCCAAAGGCCAAGACTCAGCTGGAAAAGCTGCAGCTGACCTGACCTGGCGGTACCAGGCTCGTGGGGACCAGACCCACCCAGCGTGGGCTCAGCTCGCTGGGTTTTCTGTCCTGGAAAACCCTCCTGTCCTTTGCAACACTGCACCAGGCCATGGAGCTTTTAGGGCAGAAACAGGCATGTTTGGGTTGTTAGCCTTCACGGAGTAGGGCACGAGTCAGTTCCATGCACCAGGAGGAGGCTCTGCTGCCCTCGTCCATGCAGAACAGACACCTCTTCCCTGTTCCACCAAGGCAGGGTATCTTCGGGTACCCACGAGTGTTTTGGCCCAGGATCTGTTGAAGTCGGGGAAGATTTCTCACTGCTCCCCAGCCTCGGGGTGTGAAGGCCATGAGGACTGTCACATTCCACTCTCCCAAGCGATCAGTTCTGGCTGACCAGGGCACGCTCAGCAGGAAGGTGCCCAGTGGCAACTGAGAGTCCAAGTGATGGAGAATCCTTCTATAGCACTAGATAACTGCCGATGATTAATTACCCCTGCTTTTAATAGCATTTGCCTTGTTCCTAGCTTGAATCCAAGCAGCACAAGTGTCTCATTAGGTCTTTATCACAGTCCTCTGCCATCAGAAACCCTCCTCTATGTTGGTGTTTACGGAACAACCCCATCCTCACCTCTCCGTGTGGCCCCCTGGAATTGCCCACGACTGCTGCCCAGGACCTACCTTCATCAAGCGATGTCCAGAGGTGCCAAACCCCAGGCAGAGGCAGGGAGACACCGCGTTGCACATGCACAGGGGGCTTTGCCATGGCACAGGGCTCAAAGCAGAGCACGGGGAACAGGGACACCTTTCCCTCTGCTAATCGGGCTCTTGTAAAAGCCAGGGTGAACAGAGCAAACCTGGGCTCCTGCAGGCTCCCAGACCTGGGTCCCGCACCCCATGGGATGCTCCTCCAGCCCCCGCTCCCCCAAAACAGCACCGCACGAAGGCACCGATCAAGTGAAAGGTGGAAAAAGGTAATTAATCTACAGAGAAAAAAGTGTTAATACCTCTAAGACACCGGGGACACTGGCTGTCAGCTTCCACCAATTAGTCACCTAAAACCCTGCCTGTATGATCTCTGTGGTACAGCTGAGTTGATTACTCTAATTAATTTTGCATTGATCTGCATGGATCTGCAGCACCAGGGCCTATCACGGGCGAAGGAGGAGATGGATGCACGAGCCGGGGCGAGGAGGAGGGAGCGCGGCCGCTCCGCTGCCAGCAGCCCAGCTCCGCAGCTCATCCCCGTCCCTGCTCCCGGGGCTCCCGGGGCTGGAGGTGAGCCGGGCAGGGAGGGAGCTGGGCAGGGAGGGAGCACGGGAATCCAAAATGGCACATACTCAACTCCCAGCATTTTGGGGGTACCCTTTTCTGCCTCACACCCAGCAAATTTGCCCCAAACCCACTCTGAACATCCCACAAAGGCCCAATCCCTGGGTGGATCCATGTGGGGCAGGATCCAGCACCGTGCAGCTGTGCCACCCTGCCCAGCAGAGGATTATTTTCTCCTTTTCTTCTTTCCTTTCGGTACTTGGGGCTGCTGCCTGCAGTGCTGGAGATTTTGTTACCTATTTTCCCGTCTCCCTCAGCTACAGCTGGAGCCGGGCACCAGCGCTCATCCTCCGAGCCGATGCCTGGCCCAGTATCCCAGAGGATTTGCCAAGGAGCAGGTACTGGGACACCGGTCGTGCTCCGCACCCCTCTATCCACAGGCAGTTCTCTTGGTCTGACAGCTGGCTGCCTTTGATGTGATTTTTGCCACGGAGGCAGCAGCAGGCTTTGCAGGAATGCGGCCACTCTCGGCAGTGCTTTGATCTGCTCTTAACTCTCCTCGCGCACCCAACGATGTGGCCACCTCTCCACCACGCATAGCTTGCACACACACACAGCTCCCCAAACCCAGGCACCAACACCTGCCCCAAAACCTGGCAGCAGACCCAGCCTGGACTGAGGTATTACAGGACCCCCAGCAGCCCCCGAGCTCGCTGCTCCCCGTGTTCATGCCCAACCATCCCCTCCTTGCTCAGTGCTTTTAACCACCACCAAAAAACATTTTCCAGCCTGCCCATCTGGTGCTGTTATTCCTCTCTTTGCAATGCCACGTTCAGCTCAGGATTTGTTCTTCCTGAAGGAGGAAAACCGAGGCACGGAGAGGTGTAACCCCCTGGAGAGGATTAAGTAAGCAAGTGGAGCATTGTCCTCGCCCAGCCCTAGCACATACAGGGTTAGCTGCTGCCTTCATAAACATAATTTCCTGGGATTAATATTAAAAATGTTTCTAATGGCTCCCACTTGTTTACTAAATAGCCAGCGCAGAGATAAGTTATCAACTGCGGCTATAATTCGTTATTAATCAAATATTCAAATCAGTACTGCAGTTGGCCACAATGGGACACACACATAATTCTCCAGCTCTGGTAATAATTAATCTTTTCCCCCCCTTTTCTTCCCTTCACTTTGGACTCTTGCAAATATCTTTTGGTGTTAAGAGGTCCCCGGAGAGACCTGCCTCTAAATGAGGTGTAAAAATCTAAGCCGCACAAAAAATAGCATGCGGCTGGGATCGATATTCTCTTCACAGCTACATCGATTAACAACAATATTCTTCATTTATTAATTATGAAGGGGAATTTTCCATCCTTGCATCTCTTTCTGTGCTCGGGTTGGCGGGGCCCCGGCGCACCCCCCCTGTCCCTCCTTGTCTGCATCCCCTGCGCACCGGGGACCGGAGATGGCGGCTGTCAGGGACGGGGATGTCGCTGGGCAGGAGGTGTGAGCGTGGGGCTGATCGCACCGACATGGCCCCGCTCAGTGGGCTGGGATCCTGCATCACGAGCTGGAGCACGGGGGCTGCAGAGCGGCACCAGCAGTGCAGAACAGGGGAGGGAAGAGGCAGGGGGGGTCACAGCCTGCTTGCTGTCTCGGCTCTGTGCTGTATCCGATAGCTCCGATCCAGCTGCCTCCTGGGTGCTCCGCTCCTTCGGAGGCCGTTCCCAGCAAAGTCCCTTTTGTTTAAGCATTTCCAGTTCCTGCAAAGGGTTTTTGCTGGGCTGCGATGAAAACCTGCAAAGCCCCGGCAGAGCTTGGCCTTGCTGGGTGCTTGCTTTGCTTGCTTGGAGCACCCAAGGGTGCTGCAGCCTCCCCTGGCACCAGACGGAGGATGCCCCAAGGTGAAGGATTCTCCAGGACAATGCTCTGCACAGCTCACCACGGAGCAGCTCGTGTGGGAAAACCCACTCTTGCATCAGCAAGGAGGGATTTTTTTTTTCTCCTCTCGTCCCCAGGAAAGCTTGGGGTGGGCTGACACACCGGGGCTGCGCCTGCTGCTCCCTGGAGCCCCTGGGCTCTGCCCGGCTCCCTGGCTTCTGGAGCTGCTCTGTGAAACCCCTCTGTGAGCAGGGCTGAGACCACATCACTGCCCATTCCTAACAGCCGCATCAGGCCCAGTGTGTGCATTTCAAAATAAAAAGTTTGCCCCAAAGCCCTCTTTCTAAATATAAAAAGGACTGGCAGGATAGGTGCAAACACCAAGTGCACTTGCGAGGCACCGAGCACCGATGCTCGGGCAATCAGGGAGGATGGAGCAGCCGGGGCCGTTGGCTCCTGCCGTGGATTCTGGGGGTACCCGGTCCCACGGCTGTGTCCCTGCCTGCACAGCAGGCACACGTTGTACTTCAAAGTGTGTAATCGTTATTTAAAGTGAAAATTACCACCGAGCTCTATTAGACTTTAAAATAAAAATTAGAGATTTTTAAAATAGATTTTCCCTAACGAGGAGCGTGACGGATGGGCGTATTGGAGAGCGCGCGAGCGGAGTGCTGCTAAGTGAAATGAAATGGCATTAGGTAGCATCCCGCTCCCTCCCCACTGCCCTCCTCCCTTTAAAATCCATACCAGCACCGTCCTCCTGGAGTGGCACTAGGACAGGGGCCAGGACATGGCTTTCCCTCCAGGTTAGCATGAGCAAAGACATTTCCTCCCTTTGCACAGAAAGACATTTCCCTTTCCCTGCATCAAAGACAGCCCGAGAGGCAAGCAGCCCCGTGGCAGAAGCAAGCCCTCTGAATGCACCCACACCTCCTGCCACAGCACGTGTCCCCAGGAGCAGTGTGTGTCCCCAGGCACAGAGAGGCATGGCCAATGTCTCGTCCCTCCCCACCCTGCTGGCCTTCATTCCCAAACACCTGCAATTTTGAAGCAGAATTAGGCTTAGATGGCAAATTTCTATTAAAAATTCAGCAGGGTTAAAGTACTGTATTTTTCTTCTCTAGATGACCAAAACCTGAAAACTTTGTGACAGTGATAAAGGTCAGATCTGGCGGTGTGGAACAACATTCATTTTTTTGTTTGGTTTTCTTGCTCAAAGCATATTTGGCAAATCAACATTTGTGGCTTTCGTATTTGTTCCAACAAGAAAGCGTTTTCACAGGGAATGTGGAAATGAGGTCTCTGTAATTCCTACAAAATCCAATTGACGCTTTTCCTAGCTTCATTAAATGTGCTATTTTTACCTTGCCCGGTGTAATCCCTACCCATGCGTTGGTAGCGAAGGGGCTGGGACATACTTAAAGCAGCAGCTCTTCACGTGAAGTTCTGCTTAATTTCTGCTTTATCTTTCCAAGCACCTTATCAGCCGTTCTCAGCTATCTGCCTTCCGATCCCTCCCCCGTCACTTGTCAGCGATCACAGGGATGCTGAATGCAAAGATCCTTTCCCATCAAAACCTCAGTGTGGATGATGATCCAGCCCTTGCCTGCTTCTTCCCATGGCTTTGTGACGGGTGGGTTTGGTGCTGGTGGTGCTCAGCGCACTGGGGACCTTCAGAGGTCCCTCCCAGCCCTGTCTCCTGTGATGCCATGGATGGAGCAGGTGCGCGCTCATCCTGCCCTCTCCATCCGGGCACTGCTGGGAAGAGCAGGCTGCTGGGGGGTTCCTCCCTTCCATGGTCACCTCTCATTCAGCCCCATGAGCTGAAGAGTGTTGCCTCATCCTTCTGCCACCGTCACCATGACCCCAGCTCCTCCATCTCCATCCCTGGGGACCTCCCAGTTTGATCGGGCCCCACCAAGCGTTGTCCCAGCACAGCCAGTGGGTTCCCAAACCCCCAGGGTGAACCCGCTGTGAAGAAATGCCACCAAGAACTGCCAGCTCTTCCCTCTCCCTCCAGCTTGGAGTGCCACCAGCGACTCAAAGCTGCAAGGTCCCTGCTTTCACCCCCATGGTAGGACAAGGCTGGGTGCCCCTGCCAGCGCAAAGAGGGTGGCCAGGACGTGTGCTGGGAGGGGGCAGCACGGCTGGGGCTGGGGGCGATGGGGCTGGGGGCGAGGAGGCAGCTTGGGGCTCCGGCGTGAGGTTAGCACTGAATCCGCAAAAATCAGCGTACCTTGAAAAGTGCTCAATACGCCTATTGATCAGTCCTTTCGCCTTGATCAGTTTGCTGGTGTGTGCTGCCGCAGTGCTGCTTTCGGGAAGGGAGGGAGAGGCAGAGGAAGGAGGCAGAGGAGGGGGCAGGGAGGCGAAAGCACGCCTGCGCTGAGATGCTCCAACTTCCCAAGCCCAACTTCTCCTTCCCTTTGGGGACACCTCTTGCCACCAGGCCTGCTGGCCTCCAGGCCATGTCACCATCCAAGGAGGGCAGGTTGAACTCCAGCCTGGCACATTGGTTCAGGGCTGGGGGGAGGTAGGAGGGAAGGAGAGCAATCCCCAAAGCCTCCTTTCTCCTGTCCAACAGTGTTCTTGCCAAAGCCTCCTCAGATGCCTACAACTGGGCGTTCATCCAAAACCAAGAGCAGAAGCTAAGGGCCAAAATAGGGAGGGGTAGGTGTGGGATCCCTCCTGGCTTGGAGCCCACTGAGGGCACCCAAGGGAGCGTGGGGAGCTCGGGGGCACCCAGTCCTGCTCTCTGGAAGGCCTGTGCCTAGGAGTCACTGCACAGGAGCAGACGTGGGGTCAGGGTGTCCCATCCTGCCCAAGAACGTGTGCCTGGTAGGGGATGTCAGGTAGCAGAGGCATCCAGAACAGTGCGATGGGATGGAGCAGAGAGGGGAAGGTGGGTGGGTACCAGAGAGACCCTTTAGACCTGGACAAAGGAATATGTGAATGCACGTGCATGGGACCAGGACAACTTCAGGTGTGTGCATGGCCAGGGCAGGGACACCTGTGTCCTGCTCCATGCCCACCATCTGAACACCCTCAGCAGCCCGAGGGCTGCTGCTGGCAGCATGTTCTCAGGAGCAGCCACGGTTCTGCTCAGAGGACTGTTAAAGCACACTGGGCTTGGGAGTGGAGGGAGGTAAAAACCCACTCCCAAAGGTCACAGAGTTAATTTCCAGCTTGTGTCCCCCTCTCACACCTCGCTGATTAATAATTGAAGAAAATGTATTTCTTTTTCGGCTTGGCATAAATCAAAAATAAACACAGCATCCATATTCTGCCCCAGGGAGAGAGCAGGCACGTGGGCTGGAAGATGCTGAGCAGGCTCCACAGCGAGGTCCCCCCAGCCCCTCTGAGCCTCCTTGGAGCAGGAGGAGGCAGGGATGGCAGTGGGGGCTCTTTGGAAGTTGTCCGTGTTGGCTTTGAGCTTTTCCCATTGAAAATGGTGCTAAAAGGCTTCTTGAGACGAGACCTGAAGTGGAGCTGGGCTGGGACATAGTGCAGGGAAAGCCTGAGGTGTCCCCAGTGTCTGGGTCCTCAGGTCCTCCATCCATCCCTCCTGCTCCCACCCACGTCCTCCAACCCTTCTGCCCCAGCTGAGTTCCAGGCAACTCCCAGGGAGAGATTTTTGGGTTGCTGGAGTAGCACTGGGAGAAGCCACCAGCTGAAGCCCCAGCACACCTCGCCAGGGAGCAGAAGGAAGGGTGACAATGCTGCTCTGCCTTCACCAATGTCACTTTTCCTAGCAGGTCCTGAGCACCAACCATCCCTCCCCACTATTTGTTCCTTCTTCCATCCCTTAGAGCATCTCTCCTGGAGGGTTTTGGCTGGAGCATGGCCATGCTGAAGTTAACTGCTGCAGGCATCGTCATCCTTGGTTGTTTCTCTCTGTATTTCCCTCGTCCTCCTGCTGCCTGTCCCTGTGGCTGTCTGCGGGATCTGCCCCCCAAGATTTGGGATTGCTGGAATATTGATTTGCTATGAAACAATTGAATAATTCTCCCCTCCATGGGCATCCCAGGGGCCTCAGTGTGTGCAGGTGCTGTGCTTTCAATAGAAAAGACGATTGTGGCTTCTTGCACCTGAGGAACAGAGCCATGCTCTAGGAAGACTTAAAAATGACATCGGGAAGCATGGAGGATAAATCAGGATCAGGACCATGCCACGAAGGATGCTGGCGGGACACCCAGCAAGGCTCCAGCATCCTCACCGGGTGCAGCTCCTACGAATTCATCTCCTACCCAGAGTGGGTGCGTGGGTGCTGTCTGCAGCTTCGTGTCTGGGGGTGTCTCTGCACAGCTTGCACACACACACACACACACACACACAATAATGCAGATCCCCATTAAGGTGGAGCTTCGTTTTGCCCTTCTGGAAGCAGCTGAAGCCCTTTGTTAGGAAGATGGAGGTGTGCAGGTGCAGCATGAGGACAGGGCATGGCGTGCAAAGAGACCTCGAGGTGGCAGAGTTGCTGGAAAGCTGGGTGCTGTCACCATCACCCGCAGCACCCTCCTGCTGGGGCTGGGACCGGGCTCTGCACCCTACAAAAGCACCCCAGGGAACCCATCTGCTGCAAGCGATCCCGAGGACGTGGCCGTCCCCAGGGGCTGGGCTGCTCTGATTTCTGGCAGCCGCCTCCCAGCTCTCTTCCCTTTTGGTTAAATAAAGCTTTGGGCTGTGATGAAGCCCATTAAAGTCAGAGGCGAAGGTGTGGGATTGAAATGTAGGACAGCAGCCGCTGCAGAATGTGGTTGCATGGGATCGATAGGAAATCAATACCCAGCTCTGCTTCATGGGCTCCCGCCAGGCTCTGCCAGCCAGCGGCTCCGCTGCGCGCCCCGTGTCCCCAGCGCAAACACCCCGCATTGGGGACAGGGCTGGGGGCCGTGGGGACACCAAGAGCCCTTCTGCGTCTTGGGGGCTGCAAATTGACACCAGGGAAATGCTCCAGAAGTGCAGCCCCCGGCTCCCCACCACCCCACCCTGCACCTTGGGATGGTCCCGGGGCTCATCCTGCCCCAGGCTCCTGGCAGCAGAGCGGGTCCACGCAGCGGGGACAAGTCCTGGAGGCAGCCCTGCATCCCGCTGGGGCAACACGCTGGAGGACAGGGCTGATCCAGTTCCGGGGGAGGAGGCTGCATCCTCCAAACCATCACCATTGCCATCACCTGCGGCCAGCACGGCCCGGCGGGGAGACAGAGACACAAAGGGATCTATCAGAAATGATAGTTTAATTGGAGGGAGGTGAGCACAGCACTATTTAACCACCGCTGTGCATTGATGGATTGATCCGAGTCTAGTTACGCGCTGTTTGTGACATTTGGAGGGCTCCCAGCCAGCCTCCAGCCATAATTTTGGCTGGACACTGGGTGCTGCCTGGGGCTGGGCCCATGGGAATGGTGTGGGTGCCACTGTCACCCACCCCATGTACGAACAGCCTGTGGCTGAGCACCACCCCGCAGCCCCCTCGAGCTGTCCCCCCCTTCCAGCTGCTTTGATTTTTGTGGACAATTGCCTCTGTCCCTCCTGCAGGAGAAGGGATGGGGAGGGTTCTGCAAAAGCACCATTAAATGGTCGGTTCTGTCATCCCAGCTCATCCCCGTGAACACGGCGAAACCGTGCCATGATCAATCAGGGCTGAACATTAATTATGATTACACTCTGGGATCTGGATTGCGATTGATTAATTGATTCCTGGGCCCCTTGCAGCAGCAGACCCTTCATAGGAATTGCAGAGTGGTGCAATGGCTAGCCTGACCGTGGGCAAGATTTGGGGACAGGAGCACGGCGGATGCTCAGAAGGAGTAAGAGGATTGCGTTCTGGAGAGGAGAGAGGGAAAAGCCAGGTCCCTTCACCCGCGGTGCCCCAGCACCCATGGGGGACGTCATGTCACCTCCGTGCAGCCACCCGTGGCACAGAGGGGACATGGCCACTGGGGACCCTGAGAGCAGATCCCATTGGGATCCCATCCACACAGCTGGGCTGCCGAAGCCTCTTTGTCGCAGGGGCTGCGCCCCCCCCCCATTCCTCCCCGCTGCTGATTTCAATCGACCTGCTATTGAAATCAATGCTGGCCGTACCAAGCCCTGCTCTGGCGGGGAGGGGGGACGGGGCTGTGTGACCTAGGAGGGATTTTTCTGTCATTAGGCTCCTGAAGGAGATGCCTCGGGGCTGCACACGCTTGGTACATCCAGCAGCACTTCCCAGTCCTGCTCCAGTAGTGAGGGTGAGAGAACAAAGCTTCCCTGGGCACCCTGGTGGGGTCCACGAGCCCTTGGGTGTGCTGGGAATGTGGGACCCTGCTCCGGGCATCCAGGGGCCATCCTTCAACATCCTCCCCTCACCACAGCTTTAGGGCCATCCTTCCAGCTCAGCATCCCAACAAACTGCCCGACACGATGGCTCATCAGCTCCAAGGGGCTTGGGGTCCGGTCTGCATTTCCAGGTGTCGTCCCTGGAAAAAACACAGAAATGCATAAAGAGCAAATTCGTGAGCAAACACCTGCTAAACTCACCCGTGTGCTCCTCGACCCTTTCTACAGGCAGGGCTTGGGTACCAGGAGCAAGCTCACCCATCCCTCGTGACAAAACACCACCGAGCGATGCCCAGGGTGCCGAGCCGAGCCGCAGTGCCCGAGCGGTGGGAAAACAAACGATTTCAAATAAACTGGTATTAATAGGATATTGATAATCAGAGCAGGGCAGCAGTGAGGGGAAACAAGCAGGGGAAAAGCTTCCTCGTGAATCTCCAGGGGAATTTTTTCCAAAGGTTAAAAAAGGAAAAAAAAAAAAAAAAAAAAAAAGGGTGGGGAAGGCCATGCAGGAGAATTAATTTATTTTGACGGTAATTTTTCTGGTTGCCATTTAAGGCGGACACACGGGAAGTGCTGGGGTTATTGACATATAGACCGAGGAGATGGCAGGACCCCCATCCCCCGGCCCCTCTGCAGCAGGCTGTAAGTGGAGGGCCCGTGATTTATTTAGTATCCATGAATACTGAGTGAAATCAGAATAATGGGGCACTTAGCCGTGTTACTGAGAAATCACTATTGTGATGCAATTTACTTCAATTAATTAAGCCTTTTTTGTTACCATTATTCCTTGTTTTACATTTTGTTTTAAATTTCAAACGATTGGGCACATTGTGGTGGGATGCTGATCGCTGTAGTTACAGCCAGACGGCAAGAGGCCATAAATACCGGCTGCTCGCGCCGTCCCAGCCCCGTGGCCACCCCATGCCCCACTGCCCCCCCCAAAACCCAGCAAATGCCACTCAGCGCCAGCCCGCAGCTCCGGGTTTGGTGCATCGGTGGGTTGAACGGGACAGGGATACACCTGAGGATGCTCTAAATAGTGGTGAGGGATTTAGCTTGTGCAGGAAAAGCCTGGGATTTGGGTGTCTCAGGGGAAATGGAAATGGGAGTTTTTCTCCTGTTGTGAACTGAGAGATTCTGCCCCAGTTCTGGCGATGAGGAGAGAAGGATGAGGCCCCCTCTGTGGCTGCAGAAGGAGATTTTCCCAGGTGGGAAGGCATGTTTTGTTGCCCAGGAGGACTTTTTTTGAGTGTTCCCATGCTGCTTGTCCCACACTCATTCCTAGGAGCCCTGGACCAGGAGCTCTGGAGGGAGAAGCTCAGGGTGGAGCAGCCACCAAGGGGAACTGCAAAGCCCTGGAGGGGCTGCATCTCCATGCATGTGCTGATGAAGTGCTGTGTTTCTGCTTTCCCCTCCTGGTATGTCTCAGAGTGGGATAAAGGAACAAGGGCACAGCTCTGGTGGGCAGGGAGCGGGCACTAGGAAGTTTGGAGATTCCCCTGCCTGCCTGAGCTGAGCCCTGCATCCTGGTGGGCATCTCAGGGTGAAGGGTCTACAGTGAACTTGGCAGGTACCTCCCCAGAGCAGTGTCACTCTGTCTTCAGCCTTGATCTGTGGTTGGAATCGGCCCCTTCAGCAGTTACCTGAAACCCCCCAAGGGAGCTGAGACTTTGCAGTAGGGCACCCAGCACTACGGAGACCTCCAGCTGAGCAAACCTTCCTGATCCCCAGGGACCTGCTCAGTATCCTCATCCCCACTCCACCTCTGCCCTTCTCCCTCATCACCACCCACCAGCATCACACAGAGCCCAGGGATGCGAGCACACTAAAAGATATCTCTCGCTATTGCAGAGCAGCCAGGAGGTTTTTTCCAGCCCTCTGGGTGATACTGTTTAACCTCCTGTGATTTCTGTCCCCAGTGTAATCGTACCCACTGCTGCAGCGTAACACCTGGCCGAGAGGTATTGAAGTGGGGAAGGAGCAAAGGGGGGGGGGGGGGGACACCCCCACGAGGACAAGAAAAACGAAATCATGGGGTGGCTGCTGCACCCCAGCCAGGGGCTCTGAACAAGGGTCTGGTGCTCTCCCTTTAATGCAGGGGAGAAAAAATATTGGTGCCCTGGCCTCCCCCAGGAATAAATTCATACTGCCGTATTGATTCAATTTTTTTTCTCCTTTTGCCTGATTCCTACAGCCCCCTGGGTAACGAAGATTAAGCTCCAAGCCCTTCTGATATTACTTTGAAATGCAGAAATCTTCAGAAAAAGACACTGCATCTCCTCTCTTCTTGGAAAACAGCAAATATCTTTGGGGACAGGCTGGCACTTGCCTATCAGTTTCTTCTCCCATTTCTGGAGCGATCAAGGGCCACGTGTACACGCTCGCACCCATACACGCTCGCACACATGCGTGTGTGCACTGGCGTGGAGATGCCAGCCTCCCTTCTGCCCCCCCTCTGTGCATCATGTTCAGGATTCAAAGACTCACTTGATTTAACTGGTGTTAAACTGCAGCAGGGAGCTCGGGCGAGCGCGGGAGCCAGCCACCTTAATATCAGATCAATTAATTATCAGCCCTGTTATGACGAAGGCTGCTGAAATGTGGGTTGAGAGATCTCAGAGTGCAAGCAAAGAGCTCTCATTTCCCTGGTCCCGTAATCACTGGAGGCAGGCCTGGCCTGTGATCTCGGTTACACAGGCATAAATCTGGAGCAGCTCCAGTTATTTAATTGGTGTCACTTGGGAATTTCCAGCGATGCAGCTCAGAGCCCTCTGGATGGGAGCCTTTCCCTTCCTGCCAGCGATTTAACTCCCCCGACCGCAGCAATTGCTCAGCTGGGGAAGGGCGGTTGCTGGAGGCATCACCGTGCTCCGAGCTGCATGGTGAGATTTAGGAAGCTCTGAGGGTCCTGAGCCAGTGAATTGCTGCAGGAGGATGAATGTGGGGGGAAGGAAGGAAGGAAGGAAGGAAGGAAGGAAGGAAGGAAGGAAGGAAGGAAGGAAGGAAGGAAGGAAGGAAGGAAGGAAGGAAGGAAGGAAGGAAGGAAGGAAGGAAGGAAGGAAGGAAGGAAGGAAGGAAGGAAGGAAGGAAGGAAGGAAGAGGGGATGGAGATATTGCAGGAGGAAGTGTGGGGATGGAGCAGGGAGCAAAGTGGCCCCTTGCAGAAGGGAGGGGAAGACAGGGACAGGGACAGAGACAGGAGCGGGGGCAGAGTGGTGTTTTTTAATACAGGCATGGTGTATTCACTTTCCAGGCTCTTGGCTGGCAAAGAGCTGGTGACTGCAGCCCCTCATGCAGCCTCCAGGCACTGGAGGTTTTTGCATAAGCCTGGACCCAGCTGCGTGTCCGGGAGCTGCCAAGCCAAATATTCCAGCATTTGGCCATATTCAGGCTCTTCCTTGGGCTCATCCTCACGCTTCTCACAAAAGCAGATCCTTAGGGCTTTGGTATGTCCCCAGCTACTGCCCTGTTCCCCTTTGACATCGCTGAACTCAGTCCAGGCTCCTCCTTTCCAGTTCTTCTCCCAACATTTCCCATCTTCCTGCAGCAAAGACAGGTGCTCTCACAACTGAGCCCGAGTCTGCTCCTCTTCTCTTCCAGAGCATCCCACATCTCCGGACCCATACTTTGGGCAGCATTTAAGGATTTTGGCTTCTCCCAGCCCCTTTCTGAAGGACGGTCTCCGTTCCCTTTCCCTATGGGGCATTTTAAGATCTACTTTCAAAGCCCTGGGGATCTGGAGTTTCCTGAATGTGCCCACCTCCACATCTGCATCAGAGGGGCTGCCCTGGGCATGTGCACTCCCCCACGAATATGTTTCCCCCAGAACTCACCTTGAGGGACCTTCTTGGCAGGTCTTGGGTGCCCAGAGGTGGTTCCAGGGGATGCTCAGGGATGCCGGGAGCCGCGCTCACCGTGTGTGTCCACAGGTCACCTCTCTGCCAGGCCAACCTGGGTTCTGAGGCACGGACTTTTCCCCTCCCCACCTGCAAATGAAGTGATATTCTGACTCCTTATTTTTCTATTGATAAACTTTATTGTCCTTTTCTTGCAAACCCTTCAGCAATTAAAAAGAAAAAAAAAAAGGAAGAGGAGGAAGAAGAAGACAAAGGGAGTTGATGTTTGACTGCTGGGCTATCACTTAAGTCCTTGTTCCTGTTTACTCAGGACTTATTAGAGCTCATTCAATGCCTATAGCATGGCTGGATCAATACCTGCTGGGAGCAAGAGAGATTCCGCTTGGCCACTGTAGCCCATGTTGCAGAATTGATCTGCTTGGCTGCTGCAATCTGAAAATCCATCTTTTTGCGCTCTCTCCCTCTCTCCCTGCAGCCGGGTTGCCAAGCAACGGGGGCTCCTTCGGGCGGCCATTGGTCAGCGGCGCGGCCGGCCCGCGGCCCTGCGTGGCCACTTGGCCACTTCGGGCCGCCATTCGTCCTCCAGGACGGCCGCGGGCCGTGGGGCGGCGAGGGGAAGGAAATCAATCGCACCTCACATTTAACCTTTCCGTACAGAAACAAGAAAAAAAATCTTTTAGAAAACTATATTGACCCGTTCCTTATCACTTTGCGCCACTGCGGCCTGCTCGAGCCGGGGCGCCGATGCCCGCGCGCGATCAAGTGAAGCACGTCCCCCGCTGAGGCGGATCGCTCTGCCACCTCGCCTTCCCCGGCCCTTCTCTCTCACCTTGGCCGGACACAAAGTTATGCCAGTTTAGCTAAAGGTGTGTTTTTAAACTGATTTCATTAAACTGGGGCAAAACCTTTGTGCGGATGTACTGAAATCAATGTAAACCCCATTTACATCGATTTCGCTTCGCTTTGGCAAAGGAATCGAATTATACAAACCAATACCAACCTGCTTTAAAATGATTTAAGAGTGTCTACACAAGACCAATTTTGGCTTGCAATTTTGTGTGTAGACAAGGCCCATCCCTCCTCTCCAAAGAGCCATTCATTAGGCAAATCCCTCTGCCACAAAAGCCTCTGAGCTCTTGCTGCCTCGGCCTCCCCAGCGGCCTCCTCCCGGCAGCCTCCAGCTGCTCATCCCCGGAGCGGTGCCCAGGACTCGCTCCCAATCCTCCAGCTGAATCCCCAGGGCAGGGTGGTTGTTCCCCAGGTGCTGCACATACCTCAGCACGGACACTGATCCTGGTCAAAATCCCTCCTGCCGCAAGCCCCTGTGTTCTCTGTGCGTGAGCGCGCCGCCCGGCAGCGCCTTTCACTCAGGTCCCCAGCTGGTGCTCTATCTAGATCCCGACGTCTTAGCACAAGAGTGTTATAATCCCTGGCTTGTGATTGTCTTATCTCATCGCAGCAAAAGGACAGAGGGGTCAATAGCAGCACACGAGTGCTCAGAAGTGGACACTCAAAGCCGAGTGCCAAAACCGCTGTGAGACGCCTGTGTCAAGTGGCCTCGTTTCCTCCAGCGCCAATCGCCTCCCTTAAATGCCAGGGTGAGCTGCACTCCTCCAACATCAGCAAAGCCAGCCACCTGCCCCAGACCCCAGAGACCCCCAGCAGAGGAACTTCCCAGGCAGAAAACATGAGCCTGGTGCTTGCTCAGCAGAGCTGGAGGCTGACCCAGCCCTCAGCACAGCCCCTTCAAGGCCCATTAATATCAGGGAACCCCACATTGGGATGTCCTTGTTATCACCGGGTCAGGGGCTCTCCATATTACCTCTTTTGTGGGTTCAACACACAGCTCCAGGACTCTGAGACTGAAATGTCAGTGCCCTACATCCATGCATTTTGTCTGGGCCAAGGGAGGCTCACCGACGTTGACGAGGACCCCAGCGGCCGTGCTTCCAGCCACGGCAAGCAGGCTGAGGGCACCTCACCTTCAGCCAAGGAGGAATCATCACGGAATGTACATATTATTATCTTATTGAAAGATACATAATATTTGAATAATATATTATTATATTATTTGAAAGGTATGTTATTACCTTATTGTAAAGAACAAAATGCCATTGGTTTCATCTCAAGTAGAAGAGCTGAATGCAACTCAGCCCAAGGCAGGTGCAGTTACAAGCTCTCTCTCTGGCTTTACATGCAGGCACCCAGACAGGGCTGAATTTCAGTCCTATAAATGAGACCAGTCCTTTGCCATAAGAGCCATCCTCAGCCTGCTGCCATGATTTTCTTCTCTGCAATCACCTTTTTAAATTTTCCCCTGCTACAATAATATTTCACTTTTTGCACAGAGGAAGGTAGACTCAGACCCCTTCAAGGAAAGGCACGGCAGCACAAGAGCCCTTTTGGTACTGGCCCCGCTGCTGCATTGCCCTCATTCTGGGAACATATGAAGCCCTTCCCCATCCAGCACAGATCATGACTACTCCAAAAGTTTAGAAAATTTGAAAAATGCCACTTCATCAAAACTTATCTTTTTCCCCAAAGAGCCAGCTGTTTCATTAAATCTCCCTTTTCAAACATTTCATTGGACATATGAAAAGAGTGGGAGTCATCAAATTGCCCCATTTCAACGTTTTCCAAAAGAATCATTTCCTCTTCCATCCCTGTGTAATGTGTTTTTTTTTGTTGTTTTAAAATCATGATTAATTTACACTAAAAGGAGATTTGAAAAACTGCCCAAGCTGAAATTTAGCTACTATTTTAAAGCTTGTCAAAACCACCTGCTTTGATTGACAATGTCTGCATTTTTTTTTGATTATTTTTTTTCAATTTTTCAATTTTTCACTTTTTCCCTAATTGAGGAGGGGGAAGAAATTAAAATCCACGCAACTTCTCACAGAATGAGGAACCCATTTCCTGCCAGCTCCCAAAACTCTTCTCCAAATTTCCGGGGGATTGAAGAACGTACTTATGGGCTCTGATGATTAGCAACACTTCCTCGAATTGGGGCAGCACTGCTCTCTTCCCACTGGGATTTTTTTCTGATATTTTGTTTTATCTGCATGTTAATGGCTGCTGAATGATCACTTTACTAAGCAGTGCATCAACCCCTTGCAAGCCGTCTGCCCCAGGTTCTGCGAGAACTCCCCACGCCAAGAGGACGGCTCAGGAAGACCATTAACTGATTTTTTGCTTTCACTTAGAGCTTGCAACATTGACATGCCTGCTCAATATTTGACAAGCTATCCGCTGGCCCTGTCCACTGCTGAGATCTGAGCAGCATCTCGGGAAAATATTCCTGTTCTTTGCTGCCACAGAAACCTGCCTTTTTGATCCCGAGCCATGGCGGTCCTGATGGGGCAGATCCTTCCCCCACCAGCTGCCATGGACTGGGAGTAGCTCTGCCTTCCAGAGCCAGTGTGATGGGGAGCAGGTGTCCCCGGTCCTCAGGTGGCAGTGGTATCCCCACGATGGGCATAACTGTGGCCACCCTCCCCTCCTAGGCACACGCCGGGCTCTGAGGGTGTTTTGTTCCCCCTGAAGTTAAGCAGACACACAAGCACTGACGGGCAAGGGTGCATGCTCATGTCCCTGAGCGCACACTGCTGTCCTGTCACTTGTGGCCATCAGGATCTGCCTGGGCTCAGGCACCTGCTGCCTGGTTTGGGCTTGGGCCATAGTCTTAAGAGAAAAGAAGGGGTGTGGCATCTTGCCCCATTCCCCTCCAGCAAGACCCCTAAATACGTGTATCATCTAAATATCTGCTTGGCTTTAAGGCGGAAAATAGACGCAAGCATCAGCTTCAGCACCCCATACACCTGGGTGCTTGGCAGACACCTGGCTTGTCCCGCTGCAGCATGCAGGCTGCATCCACAAACCCTTTTGGCCTTCTGACAGTGACTTGATCTCTCCTTCACACTGACCCGGGGTTGTGTGGGGACACGGTCCTGGGGAATTCAAGCCGCGCACTTTGATTTGCTTGAGCGTAATGTGCCGGGGTGTTTGGCTGAATGAAGATGCATCACTGAACCGGCGCCAGGAGCAGGCATGCAGCCGGCACTGAGATGCAAAGAGCAAGCGGGGAGGGTTCCCCTTCTCTGCAGATCCCGACGAGGTCACATGTCGGGGAGATGAACCCTTCATGACTGTTAAAAATCTCGAGTCTGGAATTGCAGGGGATTATCTGGCTGTTTTATTCTCCGCTTGTTTTCCATTGAACATCTTCCGCAGACGATGAGAGGGAGAAAGAGGAGGTGGAGGCGAGCAGGAGGGAGGGGAGGTGGGAGAGAGTCAATTGACAAAGTGAGGTTATTAATTTTTCAGAAAAGAAAATGCATTCTACATTTTGAGGAGAAATATTGATACGTGGTTTAATGCTCTTTTATTTCTTTCACTCTCTCTTCTTCACCACTCTAGTTTGTGTTCTGCAGGTCCTGTGTTTGCAGAAGCCCCTGTCTTCAGCAGTAATTTCTTGACTATGAACCAAATCTCCTTGGAGGCAGCTTCTCACTCCTTTCTGCAGGTTTGAGGGGAAGGAGGGTGCAGGATCAGTGCCGCGGGATGACTTCAGGGGCACGGTGCATCTGCCTTCCCTCAGGGGCTTGGCATCCTCTGGGCTGAGGTGTTGTTTGAGGCAGGAATTCTTGCAAGCCACCAAACACCTGAACGCCTCCTTTCAAATTCCCTTTGAAGCTGTGGTTATTTGGGGGGGGTGGAATAGAAAGCCCACGGTTCTATTCCCATCCTCCCTCGCTTTCCCTGCTCAGGTCTCCATGGACATCGTGGCTGGTGCTCTGGCTCATTGCAGCTTTTCCAACCTCTTTTTGCTCTTCAGTCTCCTCTGCATCTTTCTTCATCTTTCTCCACCTGCTCCTCTGCTCCCCTGCTCCTTCCTCCTGCATTATTTAACTTCTGGGGCTCCTCACCCACCAACATCGGCCCCACTGGCCCAAAGTCTTCCTGAAATGCCACACACAGCAAGGACCCCAGAACCTGGTGGAGAAAGCAGACCTACAAAACCCCCGCCACATCCAGTTGACACCCGTTCTGTTTGTGCACCAGCTGGATAAACTGGCCAGAAAATGCGGTGTCTGGAGCAAACGTGTGCATTTAGCCCTTTTAACCCTACATAAATGAAGGGCAGGAAACAAAAACTTCATCCATTAATGTAATGACAGGTATTTCCCTGTTCTTAGGCTGGGCCTAGTCGAGCAAAACACTTAAGTACATGATTAATTTGAAGTCTAAGAGACTTAAGCATGTGCTTAAGCGTTCTGCAGCCCTGGACCTAACAACAGAGGTTTCTACAGAGCAATCCATGCTCATGACATGTTACAGTGGTAGTTAGATGTATGGATTAAGGGTGCCATAAACAGTTGAGATATTCTGTTTAAACAATCATTTGTTGACAAGACTATTCTAAGCCCATCGAATCCCTAAGTGATAGATGTATGTTGTCTTTCTGAGTCTCATGCTGTATCAGCCATTGATTTTTTCAGCCTGGATGCTAAGGTAACCTTTACCTGAGAGCTTAAGCAGAAAGCAATGGGTGTATGCTCACCGTGCCAGCCACTGTTTGTATTGCTGGAGCGAGAACAAAGCGAGGGCTCATCTTCACATCCATCCGCACTGCATGGGGCTGCCCTGGGCTGCTGCAAGGCCAGCGATGAAGCAGCCCTCTCGGCTGGGGTTGTTCAGTGCTGTCACGGCACATTCATGGAGCTGCCTGGGAGCTCTGGCCAGGGGATGTTTCCTCAGCCGCAGACAGGCAGCCCCTCCCCAGGGTCCTGCTCCTGCCCCAGCCATGTCTCGGGGCGGTTTCTCATCCCCAACCCACCCGGCCACCCAGGGGAGGAGCCCCGTGTCCTTGCCATGCCAGCAGCTCACCACTCAGCAGCCATTTCAGATGTTTGTCCCCAGAGACCCACGGGTGCCCCAGCAGCTCCATCCCCATGCGGGCACCGTGTCGGGATGCCCTTCTCTGAGATCTGTTTTAATCACATTTATACAGTGTAACCAGGGGAAGGAATCTATTGACAGTCTGTCTTCACATTTCTGTCAATTCTTCCGTAGACATCATTAAATCCAAGAGTGGATCTTAATTTAACGTGTTAGCTAACGGGTTATTTAATTAGTTTTCAATACCCCCCCCCCAAAAAAAAAAAAAAAAAAAAAAAAAAGAAGTAGGTGGTGGGGAAATGGACTATGTATTAAGGGAAGAAAAAAAAAAAAAAGCAAAAAAAAAAGAGAGAGAGAAAGAGAGCAAGATGATGAGCACATCCAGGTTTCCCGGATCTGCAGAGAAATTGTCTCCTCAGCCCCTTCGCCCCTTCTCTCTCACAAGAAAGAGCCCTGTTGCGTTTCCCCTTCTCCCCACTGTGTTCAATAATAAATGAAAATGGTAAAAAGCAATTCATACACAGGCTAAGTGTCTGGATTTATTATCAAGACAATTACACCGAGGAGAATTCCCGGAAAATTACTCTTCGAAGTCTTTCTCTGCCACCCCCTCCTAGTTTGGATAAATACAGCAGCAATTACTGCTGCAGGAGAGAGGAGGGCACGGGGAGAGGGGTGCCACCACTGCACGCCCCAGCCGGGCTCGCTCTCGGGGCGCCACCTGCCATCGGGGTGGCTTTGTGCCCAGGGCAGGGGGGTACTTGGGGGTGTGGGTTTGGGGGGAGCGGATGCATGTTTCCCATGGACGAGGCTGTGAGCTGGGTATCGATTATGGCCAGCTGGAGCTCTAAGCATGTGTGTGTGCACGTGTGTGATAGCTGCATGTGGCTGTGAGCTGCTTTGGGTTATTTTAGTGAAAAGCACTCCGTGACCTAGGGTTGGTGTGGAGCAGGCCTGGGCACCCATCCAACAGGGACCTGGTGCCCAGCCCCACTGGGCCCAGTGGAAACAGCTCTGGTCTGACTGGGGGTGGCAGGTCCCTACCTGTCCACATCCCTGCTTCATCCCTTGTTCCTGCCTCACTCCCTATTTTCCCTCATCCCCAACCCTGCCTGTCCCCATCCCTGCCTCATTTCCCTTTTTTCCCTGTCCCCATCCCTTCCTCATTTCCTTTTGCCCTGTCCCCAACCCTGCCTGTCCCCATCCCTGCCTCATTTTCCTTTTTTTCCCTCTACCCTATCTCTGCTTGTCCCCATCCATGCCTCATTCCCCCTTTTACCATTGTCCTCATCCCTGCCTCACCCTTGTCCCCATCCCTGCTTCAGTCCCATCCCCACCTTTCACCCATCCCATCCTGTTCCTGACTCATTCCCATTTTTCCTCTTCCCACAGCCCTGTCTTGTACCCATCCTCACCTCGTACTGCTCCCTGTCTGTCCCTTGTCCCTGCATCGTGCTCATTACTTGTGTTCATCCGAGCCTTGTCCCCATCCCTGCCTCATGTCCCTGCATCGTGTCCCCATCCCTGTCTCATGTCCCCATGTCCCTACCTCATGTCCTCATCCCTCCCCATCCCATCCCCACCTGTCTCCTGACCCCACCGCTGCCCACCCCGGGCCATGCCCGGCAGCGGGGCACATCCCCGGGGAACAGAGGCACTTGTTGAGGAGACAGAACCCAAGGGACCAGGGAAGGGGACAGTGCCCCCCGCCCCGCACCCCCTCCCCGGGCCGCTCCGGTGCGACCGAGTCGGAGCAAACGGCACCGCAGGGGCCCGGCCGTGCCCGCCCCACTGCCCTGAGGCTTGGGGAGAAAAGTCTCCAAAAATAGGATCGCCTCTTTTCGGAAAAGCAGAGATGGTTCCCGAGCTGGGAAAACGAGTCGTGCTGCAACAGGAAAAAAAAAAAATGCCGAAAATATTCAGAACCGCGAAACGCGGATAAATACACTCGCATATGGATAAAATAAATACCATCTCCATCCGAATACATACCTTGTAGATACACAGGATGTATAATACAGATATTATGTACAAAATAAGTGCATTGAATGCCTGATTTCGGCTCACAGCACTGGGCAGAGCCGTGCTGCGGAGCGGAGGACAGCTCCCGGTTCGCCTCCGCACGGGCGTTTTCCACCGCGCCGGTACCGGGCGCCCTCCCGCAGCCCCGGGACCCCGTGCTGGGGCACCCCAAAGCCGCCCACGATGTTCCGGAGCTTGAGGGGGGCACCTGCAGCTTTTGGGGAGCACCCGTGGGTGCCAGGCACCGGGCTCTGCCGATGGCACCGGGCGTTTTAACGCGCGTTGTTGAAAGAAAGGTTTTACCGGACATCGCCCTATGTGCTCGGCCCTGCCCCACTAAAAGTCGCCGTTTGGTGTTTTTTAACTTTTTTTTTCCTGTTTTTTTATTTTTTTCTTTTTTCCCCAAGAATGCTCAGACATTCGTGTTTGGGGATCCCAAATTGCACAAGGAGAGAAATGGCAAAATGGGATGCCCGGACCCGGAGAGGAGAGGGCAGAGCTGGGGGCAGCCCGAGGGGGGTTCCCAGCCTCACGCGCCCCGCAGAGCACCCACAAACTCGCTGCACTTCCCTCTTCTAAGCTTCTAAATCCTGCCCGGGCTCCGGGACGGCCGAGTCTGAGCGTGGGAAAGGCGGAAGAGGGGGCAGGAGGGAGGGAAAAAAATAAAATTTAAATTAAAAAAAAAAAAGGGGGGGGGGAGGAAATATCCCACCTCGGGTCTTGGCGAAATCCGAGTGGTTTTCACTGCCTTTCCCCAAAAAGCCCCGGCGGGGCCGTGCTGCTGCCAGGGTGTAAAGTTCAGGGCTGGTCCGCTGTGAACTTTTGAAAACAAATCGCTGGTGGAAGAGGCTCCCGGAGGTCCCCTCTGCCTTTCCCGGCGCTGGGGGCACGGCGGGGGGGTGCAGGGAAGGAGGCCGGGTAGTGGCCGCCGGTGGGTGCGCGGCCCCGGGGAGCGCGACCCCGGCCCCAAGCCGCGCCGCGCCGGAGCTCGGCGGAGAAAAACTCCGGGGGTGACATCGAAAAGAGCGGCCGCGGGTCCCCAAACCGCCCCCCCGGCGTGAAATTGGATGGGCCCGGGGCCCCCCGCCCGCTCCCCGCCGCCGCCGCGGCCCCGGCGCTGCCGGCCGCCGAGTTTTGGGGGGTATCAAAGTTTGGGGCAAACGAGAAAAGTGGGCGGCGAGCCCCAGGAGGGGCCGGCTCGGCCCCCACCCCCCCGCAGATTTATTTCCCCCCCTTGCTGCTGTTTTTCCTCCTTCCCCACCGACCCCGGGGGAAGACGAACGGCAAAATAGCGGGCGGGGGGCACCTTCCGACGGCCCCCCCCGGCCTGTCCCTCTCTCTAAATTCACCCGGTGTGTTTTTTACGGAGATGGAGGAAATTATTCGCAGAGGGTGGGGGGATAAAAATATTTCTACATCCCGCAAAAAGGAAAGGAAAAGAAGCCGCGAGCAGCGGGGAAAGGGCCTGAGCTCGCAGCTAAAAATTTTTCAAAGAGAAAAAAATAAAAGAAAAAGGAAAACGCCGAAGGTGCAAACGGGCAATGGGGGGCGGCCCGGGGGAGCGGGGGTTTGGGGCCCAGAAAATGGTTGTGGGGGAAAGGGCTGGAGCCCCCCCGCCGGCCCCGCTGCCGAATTCCTCCCCGAAACGCCAGAAAGCCGAGCTCAAGGCGCAGGGAGACGCCGTGAAATCGGGGAAGGGAAAATCGTACCCAAAAGGTCGGGAGGGATCTGGGGGACGGCAGGAGCGTGGCTGCCCCCGCCGGGGCTCCGCGGAGCCGGGGGGCGCGGCGGGGGCGGGGGGGGGCCGCGGCGGGACCCCCGCGGGACGGGGCCTCGGTCCTGGCGCTGCGCCCCCCGGAGCGGGTTTTTCCCATATCCCGCTTGAACAACCCCAAATCCAGGTGGAACTTTTTTGTTCCGGCGTCGCTGGCTTTTCCTGCCTTGTTTTGTTTTGGAAGTGAAAGCGTTTGAATCCCCTTCAAGAACCGGTATCAAAGTCTCTTTTTTTAAAAGCTATTGATTGCAAAAGTCTTATTTAAACCAACACATTTTAGTTTCTCACATTTTAAAACATCATCTGGGGCCCATTGTATGGAAAATCGATTAGCAGAAATTGCCACGCTCTTTGCCTCCCGCTTGATTGTTGTAAAATCGAGACATCCATAGGCAAAGGCTGGGCTGGGAAAGATTTGGAACCGAAATGAAAGGGTTTGCAAGGAATCTATAGGCACTAAATAATTCACCTGCCAGGCGATGGTGCTGTTATTTTGAAGCCTTAAAGAACTTTAAGGAACTTGATTTCCTATAGGGAAGTGCCATGGCGGGATGCGCGGGGCTGCGCGGGAGCCACGTTGCCGCTCGCTCCCGTTCCGTGCCTGGCAAAACCAAAAGCTTTAGCCCCTGGGCTGTACCTGTCCGCCGGCTGCCACAACCCCTGCCCGCAGGTGCGCGTCCCACTCCTCTGGATGTATTTCTGGCCGTGGCGCTTGGGTTTTCGAGCTCTTCCTAAGTGTGTGGGGGGGAGCGGGGGGAGGGGGGGTGCGGAAATACAGAGAGATTTGAGCGCAAAACCAAACGGCTGGAGTGCAGCAGCGCGGACCCGGAAGGCAGGGGTAGAAGCGGGGAGGGGGCAGCCGTGCCCCCCCTGCCCTCTACGCCCCTTCCCCACCGCTCCCGGGGCCGCTGCCCCCTGCCCGAGCTGCTCGGAGCGCCCCGGGGACGGTCCCGGGGGAGCGGCCGCGAGTCCGGTGCGGGCAGCCCCGAGCACCCCGTTCCCCCCGGGGGGCAGCGACGGGCGGCCGGGGGGTGCTGAGAGGGCTGAGCGCTGCCAGGATTAATTCTTGCTTTTTTTTTTTTTTTTTTTTTTTTTGGGGGGGGTGGTTATTGGCTCCCCCCGCACTGCGCCTCTCTCCCCTCTCGTCCCAGTCGGCGGTCCCTTCGGGTGCTCTGCCCCGTCCCCCTTGTCCCCAAGGCCGCGGGGTTGCGGGGGGGGGGCCGGGTGAGGGCCCCAGCTCCCCCTCCGCACTTACCGCCCCCGGCTCCGCGCCTCGGGGTGCCGGCACTGCCCGGCTCCTCTCGGAGAGCTGCCCGGGCGGCTTCGGAGGAGCGGAGGGATGGGAATTAAATAGAGAGAGGGAGCTCAGGAAGAAAGAGGAGGCGAGGGAAGGGATCAATAGCATCCAGCTGGCGAATGGAAAGAAGGGGAGAGGGCCCCGGCCGCCTCCGAGCAGGCTCCGCGTTGGGGCGCGCAGCGACCGCGGGCAGAGCGGTGCGGGGACGGGACCCTGCGCGGGGACGGGGCTCAGCCCCCGGCCATCCCCGCGGCCTCGGGGCGCTCCGAGCCCTGCTCGGGAAAGCGGAGAGGGAGGAAAAGCCCGGAGGGGTTCACCCGTGCCAGCAGCGGCTCGGGCCCACGGCCCGGCCCCGGGCTGTGCCGCCGCCTCCCCGCTCCCCCGGCCCCGCACGGCTCCGTGCCGCTCGCCTAATGATATTGCATCGATCGGGGAAGAGCCGGGGGGAGGTGGGAGGTGGAGGGGGTAAAGGGGGGGGGGTGCGCGGAGCTACCGCATTACTCAATTATGTCGCACTAATTACTAAAAAGTCTCTCTCTTTTTTGTTGTTTGCTTGGTGCAAAGCTCGGCGGAGGGCAGAGTCCAGCGCCTGCCCCGGGGGCCCGCTGCTCCGGGCCCGGTTGGGGCTGGGGAGGGGGGGTTGTGGGGTAAGGGGGGGGGCCGTGTCACCGTCCCCCACCGTCAGCCCGGCCCGGGGCCGCTGCGCGGGACGGAGGGCGCGCTGGGCAGCTGCAGGCTGGGATCTATCGATGGGCGGTCGATGGGCCGATCGATGCGCTATCGCCATTATTACACTCGATGAAACCGTTTCAGACGCGGCTGCTTCAGCCCTTGCTCGTTCTCCCCCCTCCTCCTCCCTGCGCCCCCCACCTCACTCCTCCACTACCCCCTTAGCCCTCCCTTAACGCCCCCCCAATCCCTTGATCCCCTGGCGCTGCCCAGCTCCGGACCCCCCAGCGCAGCGCTGCCCGGCTCCGTGTCCCGTTACCTGCCTGGAACTCCCTCCTCCCCCTCCCCCTCCACTCTCCCCCCGACCCCCCCGAGGCCTCCCTTGGGTCCTGGGGGCTTTGCACGCCCCCCCCCCGGAGCCGCACCGCCCCCCGGGACGCGGCTCGTCCCGCTGCCCAGGCACGTTTCGGGCCTCGGGGCGGGGGGGGGGGGGAAGAGGGGAGCTGAGAGCGAAGCTGGAAGCAATGACCCCGGGGGGGGAGGGGGGGGAGCGGTGAATTTTTCCCAAATCCCAGCCCGGTCTGGCCCAGCCCGGCTCCGGCAGGCCGGGCCGCGTTAAAGCGGGGCCACACCCCCGGCTCAGCCCCCGCTCCGCCGGTGACTGCTCCGCGCCCGCATCCCGGGAACTGACGGGGCTTTATTTTATGGAATTGGGAATTTTGTGGAATTCGGCACTGAAGAGATGTCTGAGGGGCGCGGGGGACGGCCGGGTGCGACACTGGTCCTTGTGCTCGGGAGAGAGGGGAACGAGGGATTGGGGCTCCTACCCGCAGCCCCAAATTCAGAGAGGAAATTGACGGGCGTTCCCCTTCTGCTTGGAGAGGGATGGGGATGGGATGGGATGGGATGGGATGGGATGGGATGGGATGGGATGGGATGGGATGGGATGGGGATGGGATGGGATGGGATGGGATGGGATGGGATGGGATGGGATGGGATGGGATGGGATGGGATGGGGATGGGATGGGGATGGGATGTTCCCATTTGGGAGCCCCCAGAACCCCCCAGAAGCCCCTCGGCCGCCGGGGCCCCCTGGAGCCCCCCTTAACCAGGCTCTAACCAGGGCCGGAGCCCGGCCGGGGCCCACGCGGGGAAGGTGTGAGGGGAAGCTGCGGATTTTGTGTTTTCGTGTGACTCAGTAAAGCTTCGGCAAGGGGCACGCCGGGGCCTGGGGACCGGGAGCCGCTTCCCCGGCGCTGGCCGGGAGCTCTGGGGGCGGCCACCCCCGCAGGAGCCCGACCCCCCGGAACATGCCTCGGGGGGGACAAACCTGGGGTGGACACCAGGAGACAGCCCACGGCCTAAAACCGGCTCTCCCCGTCCCTGCCTTCCTGCTTCCCATCCTCCTCCCCTTCCCATCCCACATCCCCCTTTTTCCCTTCTCCTTTCCCTTTTCCCTCTCCCTTTCCCTTATTCTCCCCTTATTCCTCTCCCTTAATCCCCTTTCCCTTCCTTCCCTTTGCCCCTTTCCCCTTCCCTGCCCACCCCTGCAGCAGAGCGCCGTGTGCCCTCCCCCCGCGCGTCCCTGTCGCCTTCCTCGTGCCGAGGCGCCCCCACACCCCCCCCCCCCCCATCCCCTAAAAGCTGCCCGGGACCCGGAGGGGGGGAGGGGGGCCACAAGTATGGGTGCGGGCAGGTGGGGGGGACACGCGTGGGGACATAGGTGCGAGAGAGAGGGAGTGTTTGGGGAGACGGGGGGGGGAGAAGCGGCTGGGGGGGTCAACCAGGCCCTGGGTAAAGAAAGAATTTGGGGGGAACTCTCGGGGGCGCAGCAGGTGCGGGGGGGAGCAGGGGGGTGCAGAGGGGGTGCAGGGGGGGCGTTGGGCACAGGTGCTTTGGGAGCACACGCAAGGGTGGGGACAGCCAGAGGTGAGCGTGTGGGGGGTGTCAGCCAGATGTGCGGGGGGGGCAGCCAGATGTGCGGGGGGGGCAGCCAGATGTGCGGGGGGAGCCAGATGAGCACAGGTGTATGAGGGGGGCACCGCGCAGCGCCGCCAGATGTGCGCTGGCAGCCCGGGGGGGGAGGGGAGCACCGATAATGGGGGAGGTCACCCTGAGGGGTGGGGGTCAGCCCCTGGGGGGCGTCAGCTCTGGAGGGGGGGCCACTATGGGGGGTGTCACTGCAGGAGGGGGTCAGTTTCGGGCAGGGGGTCACTATAGGGCAGGAGGGGTGCGCAGCCCCATGCGCCAGGCACCCCCGTACCCAAGGACCGGGAAAGGCGGCGGGGGGGGGGGGGGGGTATGGGGGGGGGCGGCACGGCTCGGTTCGGTGCGGGGGGGCTGGGGGGGGGAACGGGGGGGCGGGGCGGCGCTGACGTCACGCCGCGGCCCAGAGCGAGGCTGCCGGGAGCCGGCGGCCGAGGCGCGCCGCAGCCGCCCCGAGCGCACGCCCCGCGCCCCGCTCCGCTCCGCGCAACCCCCGCGCAGCGCAGCGCAGAGCAGAGCAGAGCCGGCAGCGCCCCGAGGCCGGGCAGGGGCGGCGCGGCATGCCGGCCTGAGCGCGGGGCGAGGGAGATCGATCCCCGGAGCGCGGAGTCTGAATTAATCCGGGCAGCAGGCGCGGGGAGGGGGGGGGCGGTGGAGGAGGAGGAGGAGGAGGAGGAGGAGGAGGAGGAGGAGGAGGAGGAGGAGGAGGAAGAGGAGGAGGAGGAGGAGGAGGAGGAGGAGGAGGCGGCGGCGGCGGCGGGGCTGGGGGAGGAAGGCAGCGAGCGAGCGGGCGAGGACAGCGGCAGAGCCCGGCGGCCACCATGGAGCTGGCGATGGAGAACCTGGGCAGCCTGCACGGCGTCCCGCACTCGCAGCCCGCCGAGCTGCTGAGCCCGGCGCACGGGCGGCAGGGCTCGCACCGCAACCTGGTGCCGCACGGCCGGCCCGCCATGGTGTCGGGCATGGCCTCCATCCTGGAGGGGGGCGACTACCGCGCCGAGCACAGCCTGGCCGCCCCGCTGCACCCCGCCATGAGCATGTCCTGCGAGTCGCCGTCCGGCATGAGCCTGAGCAGCACCTACACCACGCTGACCCCCCTGCAGCACCTGCCGCCCATCTCCACCGTGTCGGAGAAGTTCCACCACCCGCACCACCACCACCACCACCACCACCCGCACCAGCGCCTCGCCGGCAACGTGAGCGGCAGCTTCACCCTCATGCGCGACGAGCGGAGCCTCGCCTCCATGGGCAACCTCTACAGCCACTACCCCAAGGACATGCCGGCCATGGGGCAGCCCCTCTCGCCGCTCCCCAACGGGCTGGGCAGCCTGCACAACGCCCAGCAGCCGCTGGCTCCCTACGGCCCCGGCGGCCACTTGCCCAACGAGAAGATGCTCTCGCCCAACGGCTTCGACTCGCACGCCGCGATGCTGTCCCGGGGCGAGGAGCACCTGGCGCGGGGGCTGGCGGCCCCCAGCTCGGCCATGATGCCCCCGCTCAACGGGATGCACCCGCACGGCCACCCGCACGCCCAGCCCGGGGGCTCGCTCCTGGGCGAGCGGGAGCGCCAGGCCTCGGCCGCCGGCTCGCAGCCCGGAGCCTCCGGGCAGGTGGAGGAGATCAACACCAAGGAGGTGGCTCAGAGGATGAGGATCACGGCCGAGCTGAAGCGCTACAGCATCCCGCAGGCGATCTTCGCGCAGAGGATCTTGTGCCGCTCGCAAGGGACCCTCTCGGACCTGCTGCGGAACCCCAAGCCCTGGAGTAAGCTCAAGTCGGGCCGGGAGACTTTCCGGAGGATGTGGAAATGGTTGCAGGAGCCGGAATTTCAGAGGATGTCGGCGCTCAGGCTCGCAGGTAGGGCACGGCGGGGGGTGCGAGGGGACCGACACGCGTGGGGACCCTTCCCAGGAGCGCCCCGGGTAGCGGGGAGCCGGGTCGGGGCCGGGTCGGGGGTTACCGAGCCTTACGAAGACAAGGATGGAAATTCTCCTTAACGCAACCCCCCCGCCCCGGGCCTGCTCCTGACAGCGGGAAACGGGAGCTCGGAGGCGGCAGGAGCCGGGTGCTCACGGCACTGTCCCTCGGTGGGCTGCCTCTCCCCCTGGGGGTCGTTTCCCGTGCGGTCCCACCCGCTGCCCCGGCCCCGTTTTCCCCCCCGGAGAGCCACCGGTGGGGCCGCGTCGCGCTTGGCACCGCCGCTGGGTCCCCGCAGCCCCGGCTGCGCTGCGGGCAGGCTCCGGTCCCTCCTCCGTTACCGGGGGCTTGCACCGGGGAAGCCGTGCTGCTGCGGGGGAGGGGGATGGCGAAAATCAGGGGGAGACACCCGGGGCTGCGCTCCGCTCCCTGGGGCACCGCAAACGCTGCCCGCAGGAGAATCGCCCGGGGGAACCGGGAGCTGCCCCGGGGAGGCACCGCGGGTGCGGAGCGCACGGAGGCTCCGCGCCCCCCCCAGCCGGCGAGGCTCGTTCGGCCTCAGCCCGGCGCTGGGCCGAGGGACGTGCGTTTGCTGGGGAAGAAAAGAAAAAAAATTACACACATGCACAAAAAAATGCGTTTTCTGTGCGCTGGGGCTCGGAGGGGTCACGGTGTCGGTGCGCGGACGAAAGGGCAGGAGAGATAGAGGAGGTGTCAGAGCCCCCCCGCCACCCTCCCGCATCCCCTCTCCTCCGCACCGGCCCCGACAGAACCGCTCCAGGGCTCCGCGGGGCCAGGCGGGGGTGGCCGGGGGCTGCCACCACCCGGGGGAAAAATTGCGGAGATCGCAGCTCCCGGGGCGACCGGGCAGAGTCCGGCCCGCTGGGGGTTGCGCACGGCGAGGAGCCGGCCGTTATTTATGGAGGAGAGCAGCGTTCATATGTATTTAGTGTAATTCAGTTGCTCTTTAATTAGGGCAGGGTAGTGGCATCTTTTAGTTCCAGTCGATGCCCTATTGAAAAGCAGTTAATAGAATGCAAATTGTTCCTGGCTTTACAAGGTTCTGGTAAATAAAGATTTAAACACTGCCGCGATCGGCCGTTTAATGCCCCCGTTGTTCGGGCTAATTGAGCGGCGGGTGCCTGCCTCCTGGCTCGCCAAAATTTGAAATAATACCCGTGGTTGTGAGGGTGGGGATGAATCCCCGGCTCGGGGAGGCTGCGGGAGCTCCGTCCCCCTCGGCCCGGCCCGGTGCGGCGGAGGCCGGGGAGTCGGGTTCTGCCCCCGCTTCCATCGCTCCGCTCGTCCCCGAGCTGTCGGGGGAGATTTATTTTCCTTAAAATGGTTTTTAATTCCTTACGCCGCGTTTCCCTGCGTCCCAGCGGCGCTTTGCGCCGAGAGACGATATTTCCGGAAATAGAAAATCCAAATTTCGAAGGGACGGGGGTTTAATTCTCTGCTTTCTGCGAGGACGATCAAACACAACGCACCCCGCCAGGAACTCGCCTCTGCCAAACCCCGGCGACCCCGACTGGACCAGGCCGTGGCTCTCACCCCACCGGGCCGCCCCACGGAGGATCCGCCGGCCGGGCCTCCGCTCAGCCCCGGGCCTCCATGCGAACCCGGGCCTCCCCACACCCCCGGCCTCCCCGCGGCTCTCCCCGCTTTGTTCCCGGCTCCCGGCCCCGCTGCCGCCCCCGCTGGGGCCCGGTTTCGTTTCGTTCTCCCTCCCCCCCATAGCTCTCGCCCCCCGACGGGCGCTCCGGGACGCCGGGCGGAGGTTCGGGGTGCGCGGGGCTCCCCGGGCTGCCTTTGTCCCGCCGGGAAACGAGGCCGGGGGGGGGCCGCCGGGGGAGCGAGACCCCACGGCCGCCACCGACCCCGTTCCTCGACGGCGCGGCCGCGGCTCGGCCCCACGCCCACGGAAAAGGCGCTTATAGGGGAGGGGGCGCGCCGGGAGTCGGCGATCCCCCCCCAACCCGGCCGTCCTGGGGCCGCGGCTCGATCCTGCTCGCTTTTTTCCACCCCGCCGCTGCTGGAGGGGCCGTAGGGCCACGACTGCCACGCGGCGAGCAGCCTGGCAGGGGCCGGCCTCGTCCCCCCGTACAAACACAACGGAGGGGTTGGGGGGGGTCCAACCGGGGGGACCCGGGCCGTTCGCCGTGTTCAGAAGCCCACCCGGTGTTATTAGTCCGAGGCAGTAAATCGCGGATCGATAAACACGCCGGGCCCCTCGAAATGGCAATTGCTGCTTTTCTCCTCTTTCCACTCCAATTCCCCCTCTCGCCGCCCCGTGCGCAGATGAACCATTAATTATTCAGCCGGGGCCCGGGCAGAGCCGCAGCGGGGGTGGGGGGTGGGAGGTGAGGGGCTGCGGCCCCCAACGGCCCCGCATCCCTCCCTCCGGTGCCGGGGGGGGAATTGGCTCCGCTCCCCCCGGGGGGTCCCCAAAATAGGGGTGCCCCACGGGGAAGCATCTGGGCAGCAGCTGGCGGTGCCCGTCCCGTCCCCTCGGGCCATCCATCTCGGACACCCGCTGTCACCGCCGCATTGTGTCCCCGTGTGTGTCCCCCTCCCCGGTCCAGATGCAGCTCTGCAAACTTCGTGACCCCCCCTCCCCACACACACACCCCCGTGATCCTCGCGGGGCTTAGGAGGCCCCACGGCTCCGTGCAAGGAATTGGCTCCGTTCTCATGGGCTCAGCTGGGTCCCCGCGTGTCCGCGGAGGGCAGTGGGAGACCCCCCACCACTCGTCTCCGTGGGCACTCTCCCATCCTCTCATGCTGACAGCCGGTGGATGCCCTCCCACCCTGCGTGCCCGTGGGTGCCCTGTAGGAGCCCCCGCTCCTGCGCACCCGCGTGTGGCCACCCCGGCCCCGCCACGGGTTTATTCCTGCACGCAGGATTTGGGAATCCTCCCGTGGTTAGCACCTGGGAGAGCCAAGACCTCGTTGTGGCCTTTTAGCTTCGTGTCCATTTGTGCTAAACTCGGCCAGAAACCATCGGCCCGTGGTTTTCGCCTTGCCCCGCGGGCACGCAAGGAACACGCGTGAAATTCGGCCGCTCGCCCCAGGGCTTTGAGCCACGGCTGGGATTCGAGGCCGTCCGAGAGCAGCCGGGGTCCCCCGGCCCGGTGGCAGCGCGGTCCCGAGTGGGTCCCCGGCACGGCCCCTCTCGGCCCAAACGCCCCCGGTTTTGCTGCCCCGGGGGGGCCGGGACGGAGCCGCCGCTCGCTGCGGGCCGAGAGCTTCGCTGAGCGCTGCCCGGACGCGTTTTCGTTTTCGTCTTTTGCTTCTACGTTTCTTTCCCTCTCCCTTTGCCATTTTTAAAAATTTCTTGTCCCTTATATTTTTGTTTAATTTCCCTTTACTTTTTTTTTTTTGTTTACGTTTTGTTTTCGTTTTTCCATTTCTTCTAATTTTCGTTTTATATTTTTTCCTTTCCTTTCCTTTCCTTTCCTTTCCTTTCCTTTCCTTTCCTTTCCTTTCCTTTCCTTTCCTTTCCTTTCCTTTCCTTTCCTTTCCTTTCCTTTCCTTTCCTTTCCTTTCCTTTCCTTTCCTTTCCTTTCCTTTCCATTCCATTTCTTTTATTTTCTTTTTTTTTTGATTCCATTCTTTTTCTTCTTTTCTTTTCTTTTCTTTTCTTTTCTTTTCTTTTCTTTTCTTTTCTTTTCTTTTCTTTTCTTTTCTTTTCTTTTCTTTTCTTTTCTTTTCTTTTCTTCTTTTCTTTTCTTTTCTTTCTTTTTTTTGTTCCTACTTTCTCACCTGCTCTCCCCGACCGATTCTCCGTCACTACCCGACCGGGTGTCGCTATTCATAAAACCAAAAGCACCCCGACAAACGAAAACCCCGAAGGCATCAGCGCGGGACTGAGCCAAAGCAAAGGGCCACAAATGCCCGAGAGCTTTGGCAATGCCAGTAATTAATGCCGCTAATTAATACCTCCAGCTAGCACTCCGAATCGCCAGCACAAGGGACACGAACACGCTGCGGAAAACCTGAGGGAATAGGGGAACATCGGCCGAGTTTTGTTTCAATTTCAGCTTCATTCCAACGACTTCGGCCCAACCGCGGTGTCCCCACGGCAGCGGCCCCGGGCAGGGAGCGCGGAGCCCTCCCGGGGGTGCCTGTGAGAAGCCCCCCGGCAGCGGGGCGCCTCCGCGGCACCGGAGCGATTTGTTTCGCTGCTGTAAACCAGGGGAAAACGGCTGTGAAGGGCTGCAAGCGGGGCCGCTCCTCACCTTCCAGCCCCGGCAAGGGGCCGAACACCCGGTTATAAAAAAAAAAGAAAGAAGAAAAAAGAAGGAGAAGAAGAAGAAAAAGAAGAAGAGGAAGAAAAAGACGAAAAAGAAGAAAAAGACGAAAAAGAAGAAAAAAAAGAAAGAAAAAAAGAAAGAAAAAAAAAGAAAGAAAAAAAAGAAAGAAAAAAGAGATGGAGAAGGATAAGAAAAATAAGAAGTAGAAGAAGAAAAAGGAGAAGAAGAAGAAGAAGAAGAAGAAGAAGAAGAAGAAGAAGAAAAGAAAGACGAAGAAAAAGAAGGAGGAGGAGGAGGAGAAAGAGACGACGACGACGACGACGACGAAGAAGAAGAAGAAGAAGAAGAAGAAGAAGAAGAAGAAGAAGAAGAAGAAGAAGAAGAAGAAGAAGAAGAAGAAGAAGAAGAAGAAATAGGAAGAAAAAAGAAAAGGAGAAAGAAAAAGAAAAAGGAAAAGGAAAAGGAAAAGAAAAAGAAAAAGAAAAAAAAAAAAAAAGAAATGAAAGAGGAAAAGAAAACGACAGGAAAATAAAAGAAAGTAAGAAGGGGAAGAAATCCATTTCCCCCAGGGCACCCCTCTTTTAGCGTTATTTATTCTTATTTTCACTTGGGAGTTCAGGCGCTAATATCAGCACCTTCCCTCCGCCGGCGCGGAGCCGCCCACGGGGACCAGCCGGGACCCGGCGCCTCCAGCTCCGCGGGGGCGGCCGCTGCGCGCCCCGCACCACCCCGCACCGCCCCGCAGCGCGCCCCGCATCCCGCCCCGCACCGCCCCGCACGGCGCCGCTCCGCACCGCGCCCCGCACCGCGCCGCCTCCCTTATCAGCGCGCCGGGGCCGCCTCGCTCCGCCCGCAGCTATTTTTCTGTTTGCTCCTAATCTGCGCGTCAGAAGGGGCCAATAAACCTCCCGTCGGTTAAATATTAAATCTGCCTTCTCCCCCCCTTCCCCACGAGGAAATGGGCTCCCCGCTCCGCCGGGGGCAGCTGCGCACCCCAACCCCCGGACCACCCCTCCCCGGCACCACCCCGCACCCCAACCCCAAAACCCCTCGGCCCCGCCGGGTTCCTCTCGGCCCTGCCCTGGGGAGGGGCCCAAAGCCGAGCCCCAGCCCGCGGCTTTGCGTGCAGCCACCTCTCGGCTGTCATTTTTTTGGGGGTGTCCATTTGGGGTGGATTTTTTTTTTTTTTTTCTGGGCGTAGGACGTGGGGGCGATTTTTTTTCCCTCTGTCCTGTCAATCGCCACTGAAACCATAAGGGAGAGATAACAGAGAAGAGAAAACTCTCGCAGTGACCTTTGAATCAATTTGAAAAACCTCATTTAACTGATAAGTCTTGAAAGGCCCAGAACTAATTTGAAAATACATCTATTAAAATCTCATTGCCGCTGCCTGAGAGCTGCTGGGCAGGGTGTGCGAGGCAGACTTCCTGGGGTCGGGGGAGCCGGGAGAGCAGGTTTAAACCCTGGTCAACAAAGAGATTGCAGAGCTGCCTGCAAAATGATGGGGCTTAAACCAGGAGAGAAAATAAGAATATTAAAAGAGAATTCATCTTTCTTCCCCTGCTGCTGGGGAAAGGGGAGATTTACAGCATTTTCCTGCCATAACCAGGCGCAGAGTCTGGGATTGCAGACAGAATATTGGATTTTTTTTTTTTCCTCCAGAAAACAAATCCAATATTTTCTCATTCTGCTCAGTTGCAGGGCCGGGCAGCTTGTGCCGTGGAGAGGGGAGCCGTCGCCTCCGGAGAGGCTGGGGCCACCGCGGGGGCTCTGCCACACACCCACCCTGGGGGCTTCTGTGCGGGTTCCTGAGCAAATACCAAAATGGGGACAAAACGTGGGTCTGGGGCTTGTGGGACCTGGATGGGCCTGAGCAGCGGCAGATTTCTGGGCTGCTCAGTCCCTGAGCTGCCAGGGTGGGAATCCCTCGAGCCACCGCGCTGCTCCCAGGCTTGGATGCTGCAAATCAAGCAGCTGAAGTTGCAGGCGGTTCGCCATCTCTGCTTGTTTTTTAAGCACCTGGTGAACAAAGCGGAGGAAGGGGAGGGATGGCTGGAGATGGGAGAAGACCAGCAGCAGGGCCCAGGCTCCCTACTCCTGCTTTGGGATCGTCCCAGTCCCCTTTGCACATACTGGGCACAGCGCCTTGCCTCTGCCAGCAACCTTGCAGCAACACCTGGGTGTACAGGAACCAAAAATCCTGCATGTACAGGAACCAGAAATCCTGCACAGGACACTCCCCGTTCCTGGGCACTTGAACCTCCCCACACAAAGTCTTTGCACATCACCAGTGAGGCTGTTGCCTTGCGATGCGAACAAAAAATTAAGAGGAAATTTTAAAAATCCAACCAAAAGGGCTGAGGCTTTCCAGATCCCCACAAATTCGGGACACAACCTGTCCCTCCCATCCAGACTTTGGGGTGCAGTTTTGGGGTTGGCCGTGTTTCCCACAGGTGCCACAGCAGAAGCACCCCAGCCGGGTGCAGTATTTAGGGGAGAAGTTTCCCACCATGCTGCCTAATTCCCTGAGGATTTTCAGCATGCAGCCCTCCACCCTGGAGCGCTGCAGAAGGCTTTGATCCATCCTAGCCCCAGCTCCACGCGCGCAAACGGTTCAGCCTCAGCTCCCTTTTTGGAGCTGAGCTGCCACGAGCGAGGTATGAGCCCGTGGCTCAGCATCGAAATAAGGATGTTTGAATTCCGATCAATCCAGGATGTGCTTTTGGCTGTTGCCTTCTACCTGCACAGCATGAAAGGCAGCGGAGAGGGGCTGGGGTCAGCCTCTGCCTTCAAACACTGCTCAAAAAGGGAGCAAAAAAAAAAATCTCCTCCGGACCATCTGTCCGCAGCTGAAAGCAAAGCTGGGTGGGCGCAATCGGCAAATGGGCGATAGGCGAGCGGTGCAGGGCTGCAGCGGGGCGGCCGGGGAGCAGCGAGCCGGCGGCACGTTTCAGCCGCCGCCACCTGCGAGTGAATTTATTAATGGCTCCTCCGCGCAGGACTGTGGCAATCGAGTGGCAAGATTTGCTGATTAAACGGAAATTCAAAATCTCGTTAATACCTCAAATGATATAGATCATCTTCAGCAAGATTTAAACCCAGGAAGGGGCGGACAGGCAAAATGGATGATGGATTTTAGAACATTTTGGGGGTTGTTAAGGAATAGCGAAACAAAAAGC
This sequence comes from Anas acuta, assembly GCF_963932015.1. Lineage (NCBI taxonomy): Eukaryota > Metazoa > Chordata > Aves > Anseriformes > Anatidae > Anas > Anas acuta. Next base: position 1,509,319 of record NC_089004.1, on the reverse strand, counting down.
AACCTGGATTGTCTTGTGTTGAAAGGAGGGGACACTGAATGTTTTAAAAAGATAGGGCTCCCACCAAAATAAAGTCTTTTTTTTTTTTTAAAAAAAAAAAGTATTAAAAAAACATGCACATTTACACAGACATGGTTAGGATTTCGGGAATTATATTGTTATCTATCTTAAGTTATATGTTCGGTTAGGGGTATGCACTACAGCTCTTTTAAGCACTGGTGGCTTTTGGAGTGCAAGAGAGGTTCAGAAATCATTTAAATTTTAAAATCATTTTAATCATTCAGTGCAGTTCACTGCATTTTGCAGGCAGCAAAATTAAGGCCCACAGTGTTTTGCTTGGCTCCTGTCAAGCAGCTGCAATGGGGCTGGCGATGCTGCACCGCAAGAGCACGTACAGTGACCTCCGTCCATTGTCAGCTGCGACGGGCGAGACATGGGCAGGGATGCTGCAGGGATGCTTCTGTTCCCCTTCCCTGGCGGGTACCACTTTTTGTCCCATTATTTGGGGATCAGTGCTTGTCCTTTCCTTCACCTTCTTGTCCCCGGGTTTAGCTTAAAAGCTCTGCCCTGCAGGACCGTGCTGCCCTGACCAAACTGTGCCCTTATTTCCTCCAGCGTCTCTTGTGTAGAATACGGTGTCCCTGTGAATTTGGGGTGGGGAGCAATTCCTGACCTTGGGGAAGCAGGGGTGCCCCACTGATCCCTGCTCAGGAGCCTAAGGAGCAGCTCGAGCCTTTAGAAAGCACAAAGAGAGACCTGGACCCGTCATCCTGGCTTTGCTCTGAACCTCTGTGGTCATCACTCTTTATTTTCTCCACCCAAGTCTGAGGCAAACACACATGTACAGAAATCACCAAGACCCCAACCCTTTGGGGTCTTTGTGTCCCCTGGGGCTCAGCACAGTCCCATAGAAGATGGAGACAGAAAATCCCCACGCAGGAGGAACCAGCGCTGGCTGTGCGAGGGGCCTCGCTGGGCCCTGCCGTGGGTTCCTTGCTTGCAGACAGGCAAGAAAAAACATGACTGACAAAATATTGGGGGAGGAGGGAAGGAAGGAAAAGCAAATTGCAACCTCTTCTGTTGCTTATGGCACGGGCAGGGCTAACCCTCTCTTGCTATGGGTGCTCCAAATGCAGCACTGCCACGGGAGCACGGAGAGCAGGGGCTGGGAGAAGCGGCTGCTCGGCCCCATCCAGGCAGGAGAACTGAGGTCTCCTGGTATGGGTGTCAGCACAGGGAGCCGTAAAATCTGGGGCCAGCAGGCTCAGCTTCGGTCCCTGTGCCCCACATGCGGTGCCACAATATGACCGAAGGGACGTGAGGGGTGGCTTTGCCATGGGTTGGCTCTTCAAGCATCCACACTTCCCACCCGGCTCACCCCGTGCCTCAGTTTCCTCTCATGTACAGTGGGGATGACAACACTTCCACAGAGTATATCAAGTAAGCGGTGCCGGGTTACTAAAGCCGATGAACTCTGCGATGTTTTGTAAAAGGCCAGGTCTTTAAGCAGGAAGATTAGCTCCAGAGAGCGATGCCCCTTTGCGGGAAGTCATGCTACCCGTGGCTGATAAAGAGCAGGTAATGAGCAAACTCTCTCCATTAGGGATAAAATTGCAAATGTATTCGGAGCTGCTGACGGGTGATGGTATCAGGGGCTGACAGAGATATCAACGCGTCTGCCTCTGCAGCCGGCAAAGGCTGCTGCCATTGCAGAGCTTTGAAGAGCACGAGCGACAGCGGCATGCAGCCTGTCCTGGGGATGGGGACAGTGTGCCGCGCCAGCCCACTGCCCACGGGCACACGTCTTGGCCACGCTGGTGACATGCATAATTTTTGCAGAAATCTGCCCGTACTCTTTATTTTGTACCATCTGTTATTTGGCCTGCACACAACATCTGCACAGAGAAATTACAGCCCTTGGTGTTCGGATTCAGGATGGATCTCCATGGGGTTTGGTGTGCTGGTTGTTGGTGGACGGAGCAGTGGGATCAAGGGCAGCATCAGACCCAGTCTGGCTCTAAAAAGTGGTGGAGTTGGTGCTGTGGGAGTTTCTGCTTCCATAGCCTCTGGGGTGGAGGGGTCCCCACCCAACCATTCCCCAAACTGCAAGGAGAAGGAGCAGGACGTTTGGCGTCGTGCTGCTTTTCTTCCGAGTTACCCTCTCACATAGGCAGAGTGATTCAAGATTTCAATAAAAGGCCTCTGAAAATAGATCCATGGATCAATGCCTGTCTGAGAACTTTAGTTCTTTTGGGTGGGTGGGTGACAAATCTCATGTGTTTGGTGACATTTCTGATGTGAAAAAAAAAAAAAAAAAAAAAAAAAAAAAAAAAAAAAAGTGTCCACTGAGTTCTCCCATGGCTGCAATGCTCCAGCTCAGTGAAACCCAGGTGCCTCCACCAATTGTGGTCTGGATTCTGCTCCAGACACCCACAATATCCCAACCCAAAGACAAATGCATCAACTCCAATGTTTTACTGGAACTCCAGGAAAATTTGTCTCTCCAAACACAGAGGTTTGCCAACATTGATGTTTGTGGGAGAGCTCCGTACAAGCATCGGTACCGATGTGCAAGGCAGCCAGGAGTGTGTCTGTGCCTGATTTGGGGCATTTTAGTAGCTTTCCGTCAGGTGTTTATGCTTAGGGGCTTGCTTGTATCACATCTGCCTTGCAGCTGGTCAAGATTTTGGATGGTTCACAAATGGGGCAAAAAATGCCAAGTCAAAAAATGCCAATGTATGCTGTTCTCATCAGATTGCTTGCACATAAAGAGAAAAAAAGAGAAATTGAAAAAAGTCACCCAAAATCAGTACTCTCATTCAGAATAATGCTGATGTCAAAATATCTTTCTTTAGCCTAAGAAAATTTGAATGTGTCTCCGAAACTGAAACAACCTTTTCCACCCCAAACCAATCATTCCAGCAATGCAGCTGGCTTCAAGGCTTTAAGAAATAAATGGGTGATTCTTTTTCTTTCTTTTATTTTCTTTTTGGAGCCACCCCCAAATGAGGGGTGATGTGGGTGTGTGGGCAGGAAGGATGAGCGCTGTGCCCATGTGTGCGTGTACCCATACAAGACAGTTACTCGCAGATGGTGATTTCTTTGGGCTGGATGTTTTTCTGCATGCTTAGGACCAGAGCCGGGGCCATTTCCAGCACGCAGGATCTTTTTGAGTTGTGTTTTCCATAGGGGCTTGTGCGTTCTCTTTGGAGATGTCTTTATCTCACGCTGGTGCCTCTGGCCGTGCCAAGCATCAGCAACCGTCTGGGGGATCCAGTGGAATCTAGTGTCCGTGCTGGGGCAACTGGGGGGGCAGGATCTGGCCCCAGCTACCACCCCCCTCTGCAGGAACCCCAGCTGTTATTTAAACTGCCTCTGTAAAAAATTGAAGAAAGGGCAGGAGGGAGAACGTGGTGGAAAACCAGTGAAAACAAAGAGCAGAAAACTGCCGGGCTGCATGCAGCTGAGCCTTCAGTAAAGCTGCAACACCCACCAGTGATTGCTCTCCTTTCAGTCCTTTTTCTCTTCTTTTTCCTTTTATTCCTTTCCCTATTCCTTTCCCTATTCCTTTCCTATTCCTTTCCTTTCCTTTCCTTTCCTTTCCTTTCCTTTCCTTTCCTTTCCTTTCCTTTCCTTTCCTTTCCTTTCCTTTCCTTTCCTTTCCTTTCCTTTCCTTTCCTTTCCTTTCTTTCCTTTCCTTTCCTTTCCTTTCCTTTCCTTTCTTTCCTTTCCTTTCCTTTCCTTTCCTTTCCTTTCCTTTCCTTTCCCATCCTGTCCTCCCCCTGACTTTTTTTTTTTTTTTCTCCTTTTCTTCCCCTTTCTTCCATTTTTTTCCCCTTTCTTTCCCTTTCTTCCTTGGAACATTTTTCCCCAAACAGAACCTTTTCCAGAACACAACTACACTTACCCAAGGAGATAACCTCTGACCAGACCACAGACATCCAGCCACACTCCCCCTGCCATGGCGCTGTGTCCCCAGCTCTGGGGGGTGTCCCTGGCCTGGCAGGGCCACTCCTGCACCCACAGACCTCCCAAAGACCCCCCAAACCCCTTCGTGCCACGTTCCTCCTTGCACCCCCCAGGGCCAGCACCCAGCCAGGCACGTCGCCATCAAACTGATGTGCCAGCAATATCCGACGCGGAGTTAAAGCCACTCGTGGGAGTTTCAATAAAATCGACCGGGCAGGATCAATGCTCTGCACCAGCTCCTCCCGGCCTCCCCGGCACACGGCGCGGGGCCGGAAAACATCCAGGGCTGTGAAATGCGGGAGGGGGCCGGGCAGGGACCTGATTACAAATCCATCCCATGCTTGCCATGATTAATTGCTTCGTTACCAGAAGCAGCAGCTCCACGCGGGGGTCATCTTTAAAGGCAACAGCGGGGCGGAAGTTTCCTTCCGTGCTCCCGATCCCAGCGAGGGGAGGTGGGAGCCCCCTGACCACCTCAGCCGGGCCGAGGGCGAGCCCTCAGCACTCTCTGGGGCCATGTTCAGCGCTGTCCCCCCCCACTGGCTCCGTTGGTTGTTGGGGCCAGCGCCTCCCCAGCCATTCGGGAGCCACCTCCTGAGGCCGGGGAGGGGTCCCTGAGCCCCCCCAGCTCATGAGCACAGGGCGATGCTGAGCCACACGCCTCTAGGCATGGCGAGGGCAGGATGCGGCCCTGCTGGGCGCGTTGGGTCTCCATTTAGGGGACGGGCTGAGCGGCTGTGGGGCAGTGGGGTGGTGGATGAAGTGACATCGGGGCAGCAATGGCGAATGTGTAGAGTGACTTTGGGACAGCTGTGGGGCAGTGTATGCAGTGTGTGCAGTGACACTGGGGCTGCTGTGGGGCAGTCTATGCCGTGTACACAGTGACTTTGAGGCAGCCACAGGGCAGCCATGGGCCTGGTGCAGGCTCTCGCCCCACAGAGCCGCCCCGCCACCTGCTGCCCTTCCAGCGCCTCCCGGGGCTCTGTGAGCCCTTCCCCCCCCCCCTGAGATACGAATGGACCGCCCCAGCCCCGTGCACCAGGGGCGGTGGGAGCGGGCCCATCGCGCCGAGCAGGGGGGGGACTCGGGACGCCCCAGCCCCTCGGCGGCAGGGGGCGGCCGCCACGCGCCATTGGGCAGCGGCAGGGGGCGTGCCCACCCGTGGCCCCGCCCCTCGGCGGGAGTGCCGCTGTCCGTCGCGGGGGGGCGCCAGCGCGGCGGGGACGGCCCATGGCGGCTGCGGCGGGGGGGGACGGGCGGCGAGGGGCGGAACGAACCATTCCCTGCTGAGGGGGAGGGCGCGAGGCGCACCGGGCGGCTCCAAGGCCCCAAAATGGCGGCGGGGCCCCGCGGCGGGGCGGGACCCGGGCTTCGACGGCGGCCGGGGCCTGGGGGGCCCTGCCCCGGCCCGGCTGTGCCCGGCGCCCCCAGCCCCGGCGGAGTAAAGCCCCGGTGCCCAGGCCTGAGGGCCGCAGGCTCTGTGGTTGCACAGTGCCGCAGAAAAGCGGCCACCATTGGAGAGCTGCCTCAGCCGAGCGCTGCAGGAGCTTCCCACCCAGTACACCCGCTGGGGTCAGTCAGGAAATGCAGAAAACACAAGGAAATGCAGGAAATACAAGGAAATGCACAAACGCATATTTCAATTTCCCCCTTCTCCTCTCTCCCACGAGGCGAGGAGCTGCCCTGCTGGCGGTGATGCCGGTGTCACCCAGCCTGACCACAGCACCTCATTAGCGCTAATTTGTGCCGTCATGCTAAGTGGCGGGGAGCGGGGAGCAGGGACGGGGGCACGGAGCGTGGCCGGGCTGCCACCAGGCACCCTGACCCGGCCCTGCCCGCTCCCCGTCACACAGCGGAGTGAAAAGCACAACGGAGGTGCTGTTGGCAGCCAAACCCGGTTTTCTAGGCAGCTAAAAGTCGTCTCTTCCTGTGCCCAGGAAAGGGGTCAGACACAGCCCAGGGCTGGCAGGGCCGGAGGAGGTTGTGTGGAACGGTCAAGAATAAAACACAGCAAACACTGCGGGATGGTGCCAAACGCACCTGGAGCCGCCGCGGCTTGTTGTTCGTGTCCCCTCACACGTGCTCAGACCAAACTCGTTAGCTCCAGGATTGGAAAAGCTGAAAATTCCCTGTCACTGAAATACAGACAGTGCTTAGAAAGTACAGGAGAGTCAAAAGGAGGTGTTTCACAGCGCTGGCATTGCCGCTTTGCTCGCTGTGGATCAGGAGGAGCTGCGTGTTGGTGCGACGTGGCTGTGCGGTCTCCACCAGCCTCTGCAGCTCCCAGCCCAAGTGAAGGGCTGAGGATTTGTTCCTTTGCTTCCAGTCCCTTCCCTCCGACTGCCAGCCAGCATGGCTCTAAAAGCTGTTGGGGACTCAGCTGGGGACACCAGTGCAGGCGGCTGGTGATGCCTCACAGCACCGTGCATCTCTATTGGAGCCGCTTGTTGGCACGAGTTGCCAAAATCCTTCGCAAGGGAAGGGAAATACACCCAGCAACGCACACGCGAGTGCTTCATCTCATCTCATCTCCTAATCCGCAGCGTTCAGAGGAAGATTTAATTTGCTGGGCTCGAAGAAGCGCTCACCCTGCAGCATGCTGGCTGCATACCAATGACCAGGGGCTCTCCCCAGCTGCGGGAATCATCCTCCGGCAGCTCCTGGGGACACCCAGGGGGAAGCCAAAGCCTGAGGGGCTGCAGAAGGGCAGCACACAGGAGGCTCTGCACCAGTGTGCTTAACACTGAAAAAGATTGAATTTCCGCTGGGGAAGCCTATTTGTGACAAATCTCCTTGGGCTTCTTTCCTACACCATAAAGAAAAGTCAAACAAACCTCTTGCAGTTACTAA